>NC_053407.1:9857856-9899356 GCF_016859285.1 Xiphias gladius | reverse complement strand
GCATTATGTTGGACGAAAAACCTACAAAAACAATTTCGCAAGAAAAAATACAATATTTTCCGGAGCACTGTGTACTAAGTTAATTTATCATTTCAAGCCTTGCGTAATATTCCCTATATCATCTCTACATATTACAAAGGATCTGTAGGGTTTAGCAGCTTTACAGTGACTGAAATCCATTTTTAAATGAATTCATTTACAGTGACTTGTGACTTTAATTTGTATTCACACCTCATGTGTTCATCCAACTTGATCTTTTTCTTTATCACCGCATATCATACATTCTTTCTGTTCAGCTGGTCAACATCATGATTTATGGTAGTTTTTTCTCAAATGTACTGAATGTATGTCAGTGTTATTTTACGGGGACTGTTTGTATAGTACAGTTGCATATACTCTTTTATTGAAGTTTGCTTTACCTCTGTGTACCTCTGTGTACCTATGCAGAGGTTCTCCAAAAATGGGGCTGAACACTGTCAGAGAAATATTACTGGGGTATTCCAGTGGTTTACTTTTATAAAGTTGGGGGGCAGATTAAAAAATAGAATGGTCAGAATTGAAGAAGCGGTGGCCAAGATATCCTGACTTTAGGACTTCCTAGTATGGGTTAAAATTCAGAAAACCTGAATTACAGTAAATACATCATCAGGGTTAATTATTTTTCAGACATTAGGTCCCTGCAGAGCCACCGAGAATGCCATCCAAATGATTTCAGAACATGAGCAGCACTAATCAAGTACACTAACCCTAATGCCTTAAATTGGTGGAATTCCCTTTAATGTACAACCCATATCAAAAATACTGCATCCAATACATCGATAGAGTCTGGCACCAGAAGAACATTTTGTTCCAGCCTGAACACTGGGACTTAATTTGGGCATTTGCGCCACTGTTAAACCAACAGCTACAGTTGGAATACTTCTTTTCTATCAGCACATAAGTTTAGAGATATCCAATAAAACATGATATCCAGCATATTAACAGCTTGTTGTTTTGAAGAAAACACTATAAATGCATTATAAACTCCGAATCCAAACCCAAGCTGCACGCTGCACGGGAACAAAAAGAACACTCCATTAACAAAGAACCCCCTCATGTTATACTGTGCTTGGTATTATGAGCTGAAATATCCATTTGATAAAGTGTGTTCTTGGTGCACTTCATCTGTGAGGCCTGGGAAGAAAATGAGTGGTTTGTATGCGGTGTCAGATGAAAACATGATTTTTGATACCATAACATACGACTGTCTGGGAGAATTGTTTGGGTGTATGTGTGTGCGCGTATGTGTCTTTTTGAAGGCTTTAGTTTTTGGTCATTACTTCAGAGGTTTGTTTTGATAGATTTTATTGATTGATGCTTGCTGTTCTCTGATTTTATATCATCTAAAATGAATACTTATTCTCTTGGTTGTTCTGGCTCTGGTTATTTGTAATAATCTTTTGTCATTATTTTTGACATTTTATAGATTGCATGACTAATTAGTCAATTAATCAAGATCTAATTGATAGATTTATCTATCATGAAATTATTATTTGCAGCCCTGATCATCTATGAAACTCATTTTCCCTAAAATGTCACTGGATAAAAGACTATGGTAGACTTCAAAACAGAGGAGAGAATTAAACATTGACATATGAGATGAAGGAGTGCTCTACTTATGAAAATGTCTAAAGTTTGAAGATGGAGGTTATCCAGGTATTTTGGCTACTATGAAACAAAATTCTTAAAAATATTTACTCGTCTGTTGATGAAATCTGGTTCAAATCTTTGGTGTTTTGGTGGCTCTTTTTGTGACCTCAAGTAGTTTGTTTTTAGTACAAGTAAGAGTCAATCAAGTTTTCTTTTTGATTTGATATATAAAAGTTGTTTTTATTCAATCACCTTCCAGGTTTCCAAGATGACTCTAGGAGCAATTAAAATGTAGGCCCACTATTTTTAGCTGAATTAATGAATAGAATCATGTCTTTCATGGTGAAAATGTCAGTATTTGTTTTGTTTTTTTTGGATGTCTTTGATACCCTGCTACTCTCTGTCTCTAATTTACTTGAATTGAATCATGACAATCACAGCCACAGTCACAAGGTCATTTTACGCATGACAGCATCCCAAAAATAAAACACTGGCTCCAATGAAATGTTAGTTGAGGAAACTTTAAGAAAATGTGCTGTTTTCAAAAAATGACAGTAATGAAGATGTAACCGATGTCCTCTGTAATACAGCAATTCAATCTGCTTTTAACACTTGTAACACAGAAAAAAAGAATGCCTACTAGATAATTACTAGCTAATTTGTCTTTGCTCATATTACACAAGGAATTAGTGCTGCATACCTTTGACCAGCCAATCTGAAACCATATCAGACCTGCAGACATACAGCGTATGACATGCAACAGCACATGATCCTTGTGCGACTGATCAAGGCCTGAGCATAAGGAGAGGATTAAAACTACAAAAGGTTTCCTCCCCCACAATATGTCACTGCCAGTGGCCCTGAGATCCTCGGAACGTTTCTCCGAGTCTGTTGCTGTGGATGCAAACAGACAGCACAGACAACATGAAAGGTCCAACGTCATCCATATACTTTGAGGAACATAAACAGTAAGAGGACAAACTAAACAAACAAAAAGGATGAGGACATCATTGCTCTGACTTCTGGTCAAAGAATAGGCTATCAGCTATTAACCTTATTAATGACTGCCTCGTCTCCGAATCAATTTAAAAATCAGGTGTCAATCTGGCTTGATATTTATTGTTCTATCTTGCCCTTTTATGATGCTCTGAATATTACCCTCTGAGAGGAGGCTGGTCAGACAGTGCCGCCCATTTTCAGCCGGTCTTGGGCAATTTGCAACCAAATGGTCAATAAAGGTGTCTGGAAAGGGTGTTAATTAGGAATTTATGACATTGCGCTCCCCTGAAGATCCAACTGTGATAGCATTTGAGGGCTCCAGATAATGGCACAAAAGCTGGAAAGGATCAAGCACTGATCCTCAAGGTCAAATGTTCTAAACATTGATCACATTTGGCAGTATCATGCTGGTGGTCACTTACCATTTACAAAGCTAGACACTGTTCCATCAGACTTATTTCATGTGCTTACTCAAACTTGCTAAATAGTTTTGTTTTTGTTTATTTGTCCTCTCAAGTGGGAAAACCCCTGATACTTACACTGTGAGAACTGGAGACCAATGTTTGTGGCTTTTTTCAAGATTTGGGCGTAAAAGCAGCAGTTGTGAGATATCCATAAACCTACAGACAGACACAGAGATGCACACATGGCGCCCACACACAGACGCAGAAACAGACACACACACTAACACATCCCTGAAAAATTAACTCACACATAAAGCCCCAAAGCCCTAGCAACCAGTCCTGTAGCCAAGACCTAATATAAACTTAAATCCTGCAGGCAAGTCCATCAGAGCTATGGGAGACAAGGTAGGACACAAGAGACAGGCAGGGTTTTACGAGTAAAGTAAGTATACTCCAACTACAAGATGCTACATTAGCATTTAGATCAGAAAGTGTCTCTTGCCATTGGAATGCACTGTAGTATTACAGTGCAGTAAAGTCCAGCTCAATAAAGGCCGTTGCTGAGGGAAATGCCTGTGATGTCTGTAGCAGTATAATATATGAATCCCTGAGCAGCCTCGCAGATGAATCAGGAGTGACAAAGTGTTCTGATAATGTTGATCAAAACAGTGGGATAGCTAAATCCACCAGTGTGGACTTTATGTAATATTTAGGAGAACCCTAACTGTATGAAAGAGATGGCAAGTCAGCAACATGAATCATATCCAGTACACTGGGAATGTGTGGAGCGAGTCACTGAATTCAGGGCTTGGTTATCGATGTACTGGCTGTGAGTTAATTAAACTGGACTAGCGGGTCTTTGAAAAGTATGCTGAATTTCCTCAGTGCTAGTTTTGAGATGGCACAGTTCAGATTTTTCAGATATTGTAGAATGGGTAAAATGATTCCAAAACCTATAAAAAAATCATACAGATAAAAAGATGCATTTATGCAGATATACATTTCAGCCGCAAGTTGTGATTAAGAGCTTTTACTTTAGCTTTTGTTTCATATAAATGAAGAGTTTGGTCTAATGTGATGGATAACAGTGGAACACAGTCCAATGCTTTCAGTTTGATTATTTCATATGTAATTTTGAATACATTCGCTATATAATGATATATATCGATAGAAAATATTATTAACTAGGGATGTCCCAATCATGTTTTTTGGCCCTGATCGAACTAAGTCCTTTAATAATGGGTATCTGCCAATACCAAGTCCGATCCGATACTTACATTTACATTATTCAAATGTGGATTAAATAGCCTCTGTATCTGACAACTTGAAATAAGACAGGGGTAGACTACCTAATCTCACACACCTTATTTTTTAAGAGCTTCTTGATCCAGATATTTAAGGCCATGGTTAAAAAATATTTAAGTTTCTAAGCTTAAATTATTAATATGATATAATGAAAATAAAGTTGTGATAATGCCACCCACCCCTGATGGTGACATGACGGGATCGACTAGAAAGAAGACATTCTAACTCTGTTGGATTTGTTGAACTAAAGAGGAGATTCTTCCCTGAAAAACTATCTCTGACAAGTACTGACAGCAGCATGCAGAGAGCACACAAACAAACAACAGTCGATTTTAATTTAGGGCTGTCATAAAGTTACTTACAGAAATAACATTAATTAGTGACAGCTGGTATGATGTACATGACATTTGTCATTTCAACCGGCGAAAGCGACGCTCAGCACTGGCAAAGAATGAGAAGCTGCTAGCTGAATATTTTCTAAACTGCTCTGCTAAGGATTATTAGCGTTGGAGTTGTGAATCAGTATTTTTCAACCTCAGTATCTTAACTCAGAGTCAATCACTGCTGCACTCAAATAATAGTTCACACTCATAGATTATAATTTACAGTGGTTTATGCAGTGGGATGCTGCACTGTAGAGCCAAGGTATCTTAAAGAAGAGGAGCTGCGACACTGAGGTGGACAAAACAGCGTACAGTAATGACAGGATCAGATTTTGATTGATATCAGCTAAAATACGGCCAATCCATTAAAAGATGCCAGGATCGGTCCTGGCACCGATTTTAAGGACAAGCTCTATTATTAACATCATGATATTGATTTCCACCGCATAACTTGGCCTTCCTGGTATGTACACAAAGCTGCCAGATAATATAAAGACTCCCCTGCTACTTTCCACAGGCAGGAAAGTAGCATCACGCAATCAAAGGTGTCAATCACCTCAGCAGTTTTTGGCTTCTGCCTGCAGGAACAACACATTCAATGTGCTAGAGAGCCTTTGCTTTGTGGTTAGGTGAGTTCACACACAGGATTAACGAATCCATACACTGTTAAAAATACTGTATGCCATAAGTGAAATGTGAAGAAATTCATATTGGCGCTATTACTTCCACAAGGAAAGAGGTTGAAATAACACATTAATCTAACATAACAAAACCATTAAAGAAAACTAGAGGAAAAGTGATAACTTTTCTTGGATGTTCAAATGAGCAGTTGTGCTTCTGTAGTATGGTGTGAAGTTACAGTTACTGACCCCATGGGCCAAGAGAGAACAGGGAAGCAGGTGATGGGTTTTTTTATGCGCTGTAGAATGTGAAAGAGAGATGGGATGAAGTGGATGCAGTTATCGCTGTGTCCAAGTCATATGGAAGAAATGACAACTGCAATGGAAGCGATGCCAGTCAGAGCTCAAATTTCCATAACCTGTGGATGCCACTGACATAACATTAAAACTATTTAAGGCTGTGGAGGAACAAGAAGATATCATGGTCGGCTCTTTTTTTGCTCTAAAAGCCCAAAGCCCTGTGGGTGAGCCGTGTATGTGTGGCACCTCATAAGCAATCCAACACAAAACTAAATCTCCTCCTATGGGACGAGGTTATAGGGCATGCTGGAGAGCTTAAAGACAAAAATGTCCTCTGGGTACTAAAGGGATGAGACATACAAAAAGGAAGGAGTAGGAGGGAAGAGACAATCAGGCATGCAGCATGTGATCTGAATTTATGGAGGTCCCAGTGCCTCCTTCATGTGGCAGTAAGAGAAGCCCTTTCTCTCTATTTGTTGTCAGAATGGCTGTGCTGTGGTGTGTATGACTGTTTATGGTCAGAGGCAACCCCCCCCACCAGTTCAAATCAGTGGATCAACTCTGTCTACCCATCCACTGGGATTAAAGGGTCAGTCTCTGCAGGGAATAAGGTCAACATCAGAGTTTCATCTCCAGTTCCTAACCCACAAGAGGGTGGGAAACAGCTGGCGCCACACACAGCACATGTCTGCATCATGTGAAGTGTGTTCAACATGAGCGCCATTCAATAACCAGATGAGCGTGGTGCCTCTCTGAAGGAATGGTAAAGAAGCTGCTGACACAGCGATGCGGTGTCAGATGGGGTTCATTAATATTTTAGTTGGCTGTTGCTGAAATGCAAACAACGGATGAATAGGTTGCACTGCTGTGCTGCGACGAAGATGGAGAGAGCTGGAGTTTGACAAAAGGGAGTGGAAGGTCCAATATGTGAGAGCAATGATGGAGCATAGACTCTCAAAGTATTCACGTCTCTGCTATCCGTGCCACTTGGCACTACAGCTCCTCGCTGACGATTCAAAGGCAAGGATGGATTGAAAGGCACAACAAAATGCTTGAGGAGCATTACCATTGTGGCCAACACGAAGACATCTCATCTCCCTCTCCCAGACCGTTTGTAGCTCAGAGGTACTGATCACTGCATGATCTTGGGCTGCCTTTGACATATACCATCTTCTCATTAACATAATCTCATCATAAAACAATATTTGCACACCCACATATAAGAAGAAAGAGAGCGAGACAGAGACAGGTGGGCGGGGAGAGAAATTTAATCAAAAAAAAGAAAAAGAAAAAAGAAACGAAAAATCAAAACTGTCAATGCAAGTATGTTGTAAACCTGCAATGGCCCACAAGGGTTCAGCTCCAATCTGATGAGCTGGGTAGTACCTCCCCACAATATGGCAAGCCTGACTAGCCCATGTGTGTGTGTATGTGTGTTTGAACTAGGGACATGGGGTCTGGCCCCTGGCACAGACACTGTCAATATGGCTGTGGTCATTCATGAGCAGCCGCTCTGTCACTGCCATCCAGAGAGAGCCAGGGAAACAGACCAGCAAAAAGTCATGTCACAGAGGAGAGGAGAGGAGAGGAGAGATAAAGGTAGCAGACTGTGGCAAAATGCCCTGGATCCCTTCACTTTTACAGGAACTGCCCTGCTGCGGATTAATGCCCTCCTCTAAAGAAGCAGCTGCCATGTCATTGTGTTTGTGGGGCAATCTCCAGATATGAATCAACAACTGCTGATAAAGCAACAGATAAAGCAGTCACACCACATAAAATCACAAACACAAACACCTGTCGTGCCAATGTCTGCGCATCTCTTTTTTTTGCATAAAAAAATAAATCCTTGCTGCAATTTAAGAGACAGAGTTCCTGTCTACATAGCCTACCATATGATACAACAAAGAGTGGAGAACTAACTGACAGATGAATAGCCTCTTCACCTCCATGGCCGAGGGAATGAAAAACGCAGTGCAGTCTACAAAGCTGCATAAATTGTGTGGAACAAACCATGAGGAGTCTCTTTCACAACCTGCTAAATACTGAAACACACTACAAGATAATGTTACTTGCCAAAACTATATCCATCTGTATGCTTCTCTTCCACCACATTTTGCAACTGAAATAATTCACTTCGTGAAGAAAAAAGTTAAATGTCCACACGTACACAAGAGTTTCACTCTTGTGAATTCTTGTGAGAATGCACAGATACACAAAAACCATACACTTACAAAAACACACACACCAGCCAACCCATTATATAAACATACAAATAGAAGTACTTCCATGTAAAGTCACATATGGTGGTATAGGTCCCCCAAGCATAAAATTGAATTTGCAGTCCTTCAGCAACATGATGTAGATGGCACTAAAACAGGTTCATTTCAAAATTTACCAAATGATAAAGTAATCTGTTAGTTTGAATATCTGCAACCTAGCAAATCATCTGTTATGTACATAGAAAGAGAGCATTTGCTTGGCTGCCAAATATTCTTAATCAAAGTCTGCAGACAATAAGTCTCTCCAGAGTCCGAGCTGAAATTGGCTCCAGCTACTTTTCTGATTTCACCTACTCACACATTTCATGCTGATGGCTCCCAATTCTGCACATTCCCTTTGAGGACTGATGATTATAAATTGATTCAATATTTTCGTAGCCCATGTCATGCTTTTAGAAGCATGATACTGAAACAAAATTGCCTGTAGATGATTTAAATTAAAATAATTTTTGTTTCACCACAAATCCCAAAACATAATGAAGAAGGCAAAAGCAATTTATGCAGAGCATTAATGAGTTTCACATTATTCATTGTGTGCTTATACATATAATTTTACACTATGTAAATAAGCAGTGTAAATGAATGCATTTTCTCGAAGAAAATGATTGAATATGAATTCTAACAAGATTAGCCATGACATGCCCCAAAAACTTCAAAGGCAGAGAGGCCACTGGGAAGGAAATGTAAGACACTCTGCCACTCAATCATCAATTTTATATCACTCTCAAGAGCACAAGGTCTCCCTCAAAATGATCTAAGGCCAGAAAATAGCTTTCCTCTGACCCATCACCCATGGCAATGGATTATAATATCCGCTTCTCCTCCTGAGTGCTGAAATCGTTACTTCATGTAATGGGAGGTTTTGCATGGAAAACAGCTTGCTGAGGGCAACTGTTTATGCCATTGCAGGAGGACACAGATTATAGGTCTGAAAGTCATTTCATTTTCTGGAGCAAGAGAAAAGTAGTCACATTTTATATACTTGCAAAGATGTGTTATAGTACACCCAGTTCTTTGCACATATGACCTCACTCACACCATTATCTCTTTTTCGTGACACCTTAAATAGTTGCTTGTTAAGTAAGCCCAAGCCAAGCTATATTGGATGATGTTCCCTGGCAGACTCGGGCGGTAAAAAACCAGGCAGCTGTTGCAGAGGGGTGACTAGGGCTGTGCCATATGACAGTATACAGACGGGTGACAAATTAAAGGAAATACCTGAATAAATGAGTGGAGAAACAATGCAGATGCTTCCAAACAGGTGCACTGCATGGTAAAATTAAGCAAGTAACGTCCAATTGTGCTCTGTTGCAGGTATAAAAATGCTGAGCAGGCCCAGTTGATTCTGATTTTATATCAAGAGGAAGAGGAAAAGATCGAAGTGACTTTGAAAGAGGCTTCATTGTTGTGGCACAGATGTCAGGAGCTTCAGTCACAAAGACTGCTCAATTGACTAGTATTTCAATAGGAACAGTGACTAATGTGACATATGCATTTAGATCTATAGGAAAGTGAAAAGTAAATAGGTGTGGAAATAGTGTTTTACAGCTCACATTTGTTGACCGTGATGCTTGTGCATTAGTGCGATATGTATAGAAGAGCAAGTCTTCCTCAGGTGACTGAGAATGTCAATGCAGGACGTGATCAGACTGTAGCAGCAAGAACAGTCCGTCAACAATTACATAGAGAGGGATATTATAGTGTGGTGGCAGTGCATAAACCCCTCATAACAAAGATGAATGAACATTTGAGAGTTCAGTGGCACAAAACTACATCCACAAAGGTGTGAACCAGTGCGTCACCATATTCTTGACAAGTGGGTGAGTGCATGTGAGGCGCACACCAAGAGAACGGTACAGGCCTGAATGCTTGAACCCCGTAATGAGGGGATCCAGTGGCTCTCTTATGCTGTGGGGTGCATTTTGCCGGCATGGTTTGGGTCCACTTGTCCCCTTAGAGGCAAGACCCTTATGTTGGTTTCTCCTTTAATTTGTCTTTATATCGTGTGTGAAAGAAAAATGTCTATTGTTTGATATCATGCTCTATCCTTTATTTCATTTTGTCGTAAATCATACTCTTTATGGCAATGTTTTACATCATTTGGACGATGCTTTGCGTTCTTCCACATGGCACAGATGCAGGCAGGAAATTTGCATTAGGGCAACACAACAAACATGGAGGAGAGTGAATGTGACACAGAATGGGGTAATTCCAAACACGAGAAGGACACCGACCAGCCAAACCGAGACAAAAAAAGGATCTTGTACCTAAAAGAAGGGCATCTTTTGACTCATGGACCTAGTTTGGGTATTAACAGTCTGACACAGACCAGAAAACCATGCCATGGACTGGTCCCTACAACAGACTCAAACACCACTAACCTCTTTTACCCCATTTGCACGAATCATTTCAAACAAATAGAGTCTAAGGATGAGAGCCACAAAAGTCGAGTGCTCGAGACAAACCCCCGAGACTCAGATGTTGGCAGAGGTTTTTGACCACGGCATGATATGGCAAAGAATCACGAAGATGGAAAGAGATAACGGCTGCACTTACATCCGCAAAAACGTGGCCCAATTTACACGGTATAGAAACGAGAGTTTTGTGAATTGGTGCTAATAGTTACATAAACTATTTATTTATTGAATTTACAAAAGATTTGTTATATCATGATATGTTTTGTTATCTGGATATGAAATGACCTATATTGGGATAGGAGGTTTTGGTCATATTGCACAGCCCTAGGGGTGACAGCAGACCTTATATAAAGCCTCCATCACCCAAAGCACAGCTTCTACTGGTACACAAACAGCGCAGCAGGAACAGAGGGGATCTTTAACTCTATGTACCCACATGAGAAACTAGATACAGGCTAAGCCACAGCTTGTCTGCCTGCAGTTTCACTACATTTAATGCAGTATCCCTACTCTCTCTCCTCAGTGCACACACAACTGTATGTTTTATGCAGTCAACTGTCTTGGTCCCCCTAACACACACACACACACAGTCAGACTTACATTCTCTACCCTGTCGTTTCCTATTCACACACTGACCTTCAGCTGAGTGGGAAAACAGCCTCAGTAACTTTTTTACTCTACTGAGTCACATTCACATATAAATAAACCATTCTACTTTGTCCTTCCAGGGATGAGATCCAGTGCCTACTCACCAATGATAGTAAGCTAATCATCATGCATGCGGAGCCATGAACACCTATCAAGCAAACTGAAGGTAAAAATTGGATTTTGTATAGAAACAAGTCATGTTTCTCTTTTCTTAGTTGAAAGACCATTGTAGAATCTACAATCTACTATCTGCAACTGATTTTGGTAATATTGCATATATACATGCTTCTACATCCACCTTAAAGCCACTTGACTATGTGTATAACAGTAAACACTCTGGACTCAGACACAAATAAAGCACAGACACTGATGGATTTGAATATTAATGTGATTATTATTGATCAATAATAGGAGACAGCAACTTACAGAAGTCGGCAAAACACCCCTTTCTCTCCTAACAGAGAGCAAACCTAATCTGTTATAGTTTTCTAGAGAACAAAGAAACTCAATCTGGTTGGTCAGTACATATCAATATATATGTTCCATCCAATGGTCAATTTGACAAACATACATTCACATGCATATGTATAGGAAGGAGGAAACCAAGAGCCCAACAACTTAACTTCATTAATCAACACTGAATCAGGGTTTAAGATTAATTCTTCTTTAAAAATTATATTTAAATGATAAACCCACTTACACCTTTCTCATTTTCTATCACATTCCTCCCTTTTTATCATTTTAACATCACAAAACACATCGGACTAATAAAGCTAGAGAGATTAATAAAACATGCATTATGGATAACTAAGTATACATCAAATCATTTCAAAACGAAAGAATCAATCAAAAATAAACATGCTTATCATACTTAGTTGAGGCACTAGCATTTTAAAGTCTATAATCAATACCTAGCATATAAAGATAGAGTAATACACTTCAGTATTTAAATGATAAACCCACTTACTTTTCTCATTTTCTATCACAGCTTCATCACAGGTGATACTCACTCACCAATGCATCTTATACGAAAAAGTGGGATGGTCCTCCCTAACAACAGATGGGAGCAGCATTGTATGTTGTTTAGTAATAAGGCTCTACTGCAAAAAACTGCCTAATTAGCTCTGCTCTCTGGTTATATTTAAATACAGTAGTTACAATGTTGGGCTACAGGACATTTTAACACTAGCTGTACCTATAATTTACATTGAACTTGGAAAAACTGGGTCCAGACACTATGTTGCATACAAATGGAATCGAGCTCCCAAAAAATATGAAGTTACATTCTTTTATTTTACTGGAACATTTTAAAAGGTTATGTAATTGCAGTCACACTTGCACGTGCCTTTCTTAAATGCGAAAATGTATAATGTTTGTCTGTGAATTATCTATGTCTGTCTATGCTTTAACTGTATATGTTTATTTTTTGTACACAGGTCTCTCTTGAAAAAGAGATCCAGATCTCAATGAGACAAACTTGTTTAAATAAAGGATTTAATAATAATGATGATGATGCATACCTGTAAAGCCATGAATACTGCATTTACTGTATAGCTCCATGGGAGATTACAAAGTGGTCAGAATAAGGGGGACGTAATGGTCAAGCTTCCTGGGGCAAAAGAAAAGCTAAGTGTCATGTATCAAAATTCAGCAATGATTCAACAACTGACAGTCATGCTGTGCCTTTAGCTGTCCTAGTGGCAGGTCAAATGTTATAATTTCTCTTGACATAACACACCATTGTCAGACTGTGACCTTCATATTAACCTTTCAAAGTGCACTTAATGTCACTCTGTCTGTGTGGCCATTTCCGGCCCCATTTTTGCTTGTAGGTTAACAGTATCTGGCTGTGTGTTTGCGCCAGTATAAAAATGTGGAATCTGGGCGAGCTGGGTCACTCGCCCCTTATTCAGTTCATCAGGAGTTTTGTTCCCTGTTCAGAGTGTGCTCAGCTCCAGTCTGTCTCCACTGTGGTATTTATTCCTGCCACATCACAGGTGGAAGCAGAGACCAACTGCATACTGCACAGAATGTTAAAGCAGAAGAAAGCATTAGGGGGAAGGGGAATGTCCCTCATTTTCACTCTTTCAACATAAGAAACAATCATCATCCATTTTAAAAAACCTGCACCCCACATTATGACAATTGAACACCAGTTTGTTACAGCTGAGGAGTCCATCAGTTAAACAAATTTTTGAGGCATTCAGAATGCAAGGAATGGAAGACATTTTGAGTAGTCCAAATTTCTGTAATAAGGCACCACACACATAATAATCTGGTATTCCTGATAATACCACCACCGTGAACATCTGCGCTGTTCACACACAGTGCTTGCATTATAACTGATGCCGGTTTCTAAAACTCCAACAGAACAAATAAGACTGGAGTTAAAGATTCCCGATGCCCTTTATCTAAACTACGTTTTTGGTACCGGGGACGGGCAGATACCTGACTTTCCAGTTCAACAGTTCCATCCCACTCTCTCTGGCTTTGTGCTGCATCCACATTAAAATTCATAATATCACCTCAAATTTTATACTGCAATCCATTACAGCCAAACATTTTGTTACTCAAGGTGAATGCAGAGGGAAGGCAGCGTGCAAACATATAGTTGAGGATAATGTTTGAGCAAATATTCACAACACAAAACTTTCAACCTTTTGGTATGATCTAGAGCTAAATGAAATTTAATCTGCTGTAATAGTTCATGCTGGTAAACATAATTCCTTTTATTCCTTTATATATCCCTAACCACTAAGCCAAGGAGGTGAAAATGCAGGGAATACTGTAGATTCACAGCTGTACTGGAAAGTGTATTACTGCCATGAACTCTAATTATGATTTGTCTATCATTAGTTGCCTCATAAACAGATGCTATTTTTGCCTTCAATAGGCATTGTTTTCTCGTAGCTTTTTTTTTTTTTTTTAAATGTTTTCAGCTTTTTCCCAAGAAATCCTCAAAAGGCAGCCCCTGTGAGCTGTGGTCGTCTCAAAAAAAAAAAATCACAGTAAAGCTGACGCATTCAGACGAGGAGCTTTAATGGATATGTGATACATGCTATTGTACAAGCTTTTGGGCTTGTATTCATGAAGCTTCTAGGAATTGCAGAACTGATCTGGGATCACTGTTTGGGTCACGTGACCATGTTAGCTCCACAGTAAGATATTTAATACATTCCTGATCTGTGTCTAGATTTAGGTGCGTCCTAAGCTCCAGGCGGGACGGGAGTGACATTGAGGGTTTGAATGTCGGCGTTACAATGACAAGCTGAATGTGCAGGGTGTCGACATGTGTGACAGCCTGGAAATCCGGGTCAGAGGTCCCCCCTGTCTGATCCACAACTGCCTCCGACTTTTCACCAGACACCTCCATTTTGTATTCTGACAGGCCTCTTGCCTACGCCCAACATATTTCCGCTTATACTTGCGCCTTTTCAAACGCTGACTGAATTTGCAGGGTTATAGCACAGAGTATGAGGAACATACCAAACAGAGCAGATCGAATTTGCGTTACAGGTGCCGACAAAGAATTGCAAACAAGTGTGGAAACAAACTCTAGAGGGTCTGATGCACCATTCAAAACAGAAAACACAATATAGAGCATAAAGAAGACATAGTAAAACAGAACCATGGGATTAGACAGAAATGGGCACTGCTATGTTAGAGGCGTCTATGATAATGGAATCACGTCATGTTGACAGCAAATATATTCAGAGTTCTCTAATGTTATTTACTTTTTTGAAAAGGCTATTGAAATAATCAAAAGCACTGGGGGAGTCCAGAGTCTTCTACTGTATGTAATTGGATGTAGCATGGGTAATTAGTAAGTATTCTTCAAAAGGATGCCTATACACATTTTTTCCCCCTTCTGCTACTGATTTCTTCTATACAGTGCTTTCACGGGGGTAAACATAGCTACAGGGGATAGTTATTTTGCTTAGTAAAACAAATGTAGCAGATACTCAATTTGACACTGATTTGATATGGCTCATACTGGGAAATGCAGGAACCTGATTACTCAGCCAAGTATGCTGTTAGGGATGACTTTCTGCTCAATGTAAAAAATAGGTTGTAACATAACATATTATATATATCCACAATAGTGGAATGCAAAAACAAAAAGACTTTTCTGTTGACGATATGTACAACTATGTAACATTATAAACAAATATAAACCAAACACACCCACATTTAAAAGAGTTTATATGATCACACAGGCACATATGACACAAGGTGCGAATACGGTTGATGATTCAGTCTATCTATGCTGATTTTTTTGTGCTCTACGGATGGTTAACTAGAGCACAGATGCAGGGCATTTGGCAAGCAAGGGAATGATTTATTAGTTTTGACTTAGTCAGCTGTTATAGGACACAGCAGCTCTTAAGCACTAAACTCAATAAATGGAGAAAGCCTTTTGATCTGTGTTGACACTTATAGCGGTAAAAACCCAATAAGAAATTGGCTAAATAAGCAGCTGCTCCCTCGCTTAAAATAACTGAGGCTGGTTATTTTTCAATAATTATGAGCAGAAATACCATAATTCTTTTGTACAAAAACATTAAGTTAGAGTATGGTCTGTATTGCATTTTAAGATCGATTAACTGAGTAATGTACGTCCTCCACATGCATCACACATAATAGCACTGCTAAACTTTTAGTGTAACTCACTACTTCCTACACAATGAACTGCCAGGACTGAAAAATACATAAACTAAAAATGAATCTGCGTAGCCCTCATTATTTTGTAATAAGCGAAACTTTGACATTTGAAGTGACCCAGACACTGGGTTAAAAGGTAAATGTTTAAAGCAAGATGTAAGCCAAAATGATCACAGCAAACTAAGAGGGATCACAGTGTACAAGTGCCATCACCAGAGATTGAGCCCTCATCCGCATGGGAGGATTAATGCATTGGTTTGAGCTGACTGCCCTCTGGACTATGTCTTTCCCTGATAAGAGACATCTGAGCTCAGCACATTGCGCATGCAGATCCGGATAGAGTTGTTATTACAGTATGGACGAGAGCTTTTTGCCAGGACCTTCATTCAGCTGGCCCTCCCCATCCATACATCCACACTTCACGCAGCTCCAAGCTCAGGCTCAGGTCCAGGCCCAAGGGATACTCACTCAAGGTTGGCACGCAGATCTCAGGCCCCCTCAAGACCCAGGTATCGACAACTTCATCCCCGAAAGCAAGGTGACAGAATAATATATCCTCACTATTATGCTATAATACTGAAATGCAGTTTTCTATACAGTTCTCGGGATTTTCTCCCAAGTCTGTGTTCCCCTATACAGTATATCCAACCAGTACAATGGGGAACTGTAGTTTAAAAGACTTGATATGTGTTGTTTTGCTCAAGGCATGAAAGAAAACTACTGAACCTTACAATCTACCTTAAGTCAAGAGTTTCAGCCAACATGTCAAAAAATGGTAGCGATAGAATGGAAAATGTCATTTTCTATGTAATGTCATGCTTTATTAAATTTTCATGGTGTTGTCTTTAATATAATATGGTTGAGGATATAAATAATCTTCTCCTTCAGTCACAGCCTAGAAAGGGCTTTGATTTTACAAATCCCTTTGGCTCACTGGTCACTATGCTTCTAACAGTTCTTTTTTTCCTCCGGCACTGGTCAACTAGCTTTTTTCAGAGGGCTAGCTATCCAGCTGTATCCCACAAGTCACTCTGACTTGAAGGATAGCTATAATGCTTTAAGTCAATTTTTTTGTACTTTGTACATAACTGACCATTCCCTTAGTTCTGCCCTCCCAGTTACTCTTTCTACGCCTGTCAATCTATCAGCTTTAGGCAGCTAGCATTAGCTAATTAATGTTAAAGTCACTTGTATTGCAAACTTGTGTCCGGCTGACTCATCTAATATGAGATCCCTGTAAAAATGTCTTCAATATGCAATTGATGGCTGTACATGATATTATGCCAAAAGACAGGCCAAAGCTAACAGGTCCCAAGCAAAAAGGCCGCACCCTGACCAGATGATGATCCATGTAGAAGACATGGAAAAAGCAGTAGTGTTCTTGTATTTCAAGGGTAGCTAGTGTAGCTCTTGTATTATAACTCAGTAATAAAAGTAAAAAAAGTGAGATCAAACTATTAATTTGTTCTAATACAACCCTGGTTTGGACACTAACTACACAAAAACACACTTGGACGAGCAACACAGATTAGATTTACACTATGTTGTTTGTATTTTTAAACTGTCACTGTCAGAAAAGGATTTGAGGTTGAGGACTGAACCATCCCTCCAGTAACTTCTGTAACAAGTTTGGCTGGGGTTACTGGAAGTTAAACTTCCTTAACTCTGATAAAGAGCCACTCATGTTAGCCTAAACTCTGACATACCATATTTACTCAAATAGTGACCTTTTAGAAGGTACCAGGCCTTTATTTCTAATTTCCTCTGTTTGATAACTATGATTGGTCATATTTTAGTAAGAAGCCTTGTTTTGATCTGATCCTGTTTGATCTGTTAAAGTTAATGCATTACGCTGTTAATACAAACTCAACACTTCCTGTAAGCGTTTCAAATTAAAAGCCCTCTAGCATTTCAGTGAACAGAAAACCATTTCTTAACAGGGCTTTTATTTTGAAACTTTCACAGGCTTTTCATATGCAGCAACAGCTGTAAAGGGATTAAAGGACAACATAGCAAAGTAGATCATAATGAACAACAAAGTATTGAAAATAGCATGAGTATATTGTTGAATTTATTTAATTAAAGCGGTAGAAATGTACATAATGCCTAACTGGCATGCACATTATACCAACCTTGTTTTTTTTTTGCAAGGCCTGTATTTGGACTCCAGTCTTTATTTGTTAGTTTTGACCACAGCATTCATATTTGGAATAAATTTCTGCGGCTGGATTTCGTGTGAAGCTATACACCAGAGCCTTGGGGTGGTTCTTGTTTAAACCCCTGGGTCATCTGGTGGTGTTGGGCTGACCGTCTGCGGTGCTGGATTGGTGTAGCCAGGGGAGCATGCATGGCTGTAGAATCAGATATCATCTGGGACATAATACATTTATTTGGAATAGCAAATAAAACATACATAACAACATAAAAACATACATACAAAGCAATATAAAAACATACCAAATAAAGACAATAGAAACGTACAACAAGAAAAAAACATAAGCCATAAAATAAAAGTTACAGAAAAGATCATAAAAACATAAACTTAAAACACAGGCAACCGAGGACTGCAAAAGAAACACACCAAAGAATAAGCACAAGACATCTTAGGGTCAAGACAAAGGTAAATTTTGTAAATTACTTTTCCAAAAATTGACAAAGACTGCAGACCATATACCTATTGGAAGAGAATTTCATAGTCTTGGAGCCACTACTTCAAAGGCACGATCACCTTTTGTTTTCAGTCTATAACATGGGACAGCCAGTAGGCCCATGTCAGAAGACCTAAGAGACCTACTGGTGATATAGGAATTTACAAGATTATGGATGTACTCCGGTGCCTGATGAAGGGCTCTATACGTGAGAACAAGTACCTTAAAATGAATCCTAAAGCTGATAGGAAGCCAATGTAAAGAATGTAAATGGGTTTAATGTGTGTCGTCCTGCTGGATCTGGTTAACAGCCTAGTAGCAGCATTCTGGACCATTTGTAGATGGTTCAAAGATGTTTTGCCTAGACAAGTGAAAAGGAATTACAGTAGCTCAGCCGGAAAGAGACAAAAACATGAATACTCATCCCCAGCTCAGGTTGTGACACAACAGACCTGAGCTTTCCGATATTTCTCAGCCGTAAAAAACGTGTACGGGTCAGTGATTTAATATGGTAGTCAAAATGCATAGCCTGATCAAAGATAACACAGAGAAACAATCTACGTGTGCATGAGAAGACAACACTGCTTTTGGGTCAAAAGCTGCAGAGAACTTTTCAGCAGTGAGGTGATTTAAGTTGAGAGAGCACTTGAGATGTTTACTGGGCAGAGAATCTATGTTAAAAGACAGGCTGAAAAATATAGAGTTATGGTCAGTAACAGGCAAGTCTTCAGAATAAATGGAGTCAATATTTAAACCATGTGTAAAAACAAGGTCCAGAGTATGCTCCTTAACGTATGTTGGACCAGACACGTGTTGAATAAAATTAAGACTCAAGTCAAAATCACCCACCATAGTAACTCTGTGCAGCCTTATGATGGAGGATAAAAAAGAAAAAAAAATAGCTCAATTTAGTTTTTAAAAGAGCACGCTGTTGGTGTCACAGCCAGATGCGAGCCAGGCGTCGAGGCTGAGCAGCCACGTGAAGCGTCCCATGCCACGACCATGAGCGAGGGTTTGACCGAATACATAAACATTGCTGCAGGACTTATTAAGGATGTTAAGGAGTTGGGTGAATACTTGGTATAAAAGCTCGGACTGCTGTCTTATGATGTCGTTCGAACCTCATGAACAAGGACCCTGGCAATGTTGGGATAAGAATTTAAAATGCCTAGGATTTTATCAGGAATGTCTTGTACAGTAGCACCTGGGAAGCAGACAGAGCGCGCTCTGCTGACTCTCACAGGCCTGATGACCCAGTCACCAACAATGAGAGTTGAATGGGGAGGAAGCACCTGCTTATGGGGGCTGTGGGAGCGGACAGCAGCTCCGTAGGTTACCGGACTGGTTGCCGTCTCGGTGATAGTGGTGGGATGAAGCCTGGCACTGTGACCTCCTGGCAGGACAACCAGCGCATCCTCCAGGGCCTCCAGACAAGCAGACCAGCAGATCTCGGGATGGAGATGGAGCTGCAACTTTATTCCTGTTGTAAGGCGGACATGCAATGAAATTTCCTGGAGACCAAAGTCGCAGTTATGACCTGAGAAGTGGGAGAGCTGGCCCTCTGAAAATGGAGGGAAATCCTTCACTCAGAATGTAAAAAACGGTTCACCAGCTGGCTGTCCTGTGTTGGCCCACTCTTCTTTACTGGTGACAGTGCCCTATGCAAGGTCTCCAAAGATGATTATGTCCAAAAGTTTTTCAGCCTTCTGGATTTTGTAGAGGTTGTGGATTCTTTCCTCCAACACAGTAATCTTCTCGCTGAGACAGAGACAGCTCTCGCAGCCAGAAGGCAAGGTAAGTAGAGCCATTGCTGAGCATTTGCTCAGCTTGTTGCTCTAAAAAACTTAAAACCAGAAGTCCAATGGCTACAATTATATTATTTTATCCAGTAAAAGGTATTGTTAATACCAACCACTATCTGAATACCTATATTGTAAAAAGCAGCTGAAAACCAGATAAACGTCAGTTTAAAAATCGGATTAAGAGAGAGCTTTGGTGGACAAACAGAAGGGAAGTAGGAAGTACATTAACAATCACCAACTTATTCTGTGAGGTTTGTGATCGGGCAGCTGGGACAGCGAGAGTGGAAGACTGCATATACGAAATATGCTTTGCCTGGGCAGCAGCTATGGAGACAAAGCAATCAAGCATCTTATCCTTTTTTCGGAGCTCTCATAAAATAAAAATGACTGATAAAACGGAGAACTTAAAACAGCAAGATAAAAGTAATCAAACGGTCAGTAGAAGAATAGCATTAAAAAGATTAAAAGCTGAAAGATCATTGTAGAGGCTGAATAAACCACTCATAAGAGTCCTTAATAGGGATTGATCAAAAAGCAAACTAACTAATAAAAATATAGCAGATCTCAGGTAAACACTCTGAGAAACCAAATCCTGCAAGTTTGGACAGTGGGTTCAGGTGAGCTGTGCTGGGGGTATGGCTGAGGGGGGTGATTGTTTTGTTGGGACATCACAAAGTTACAGAAGTACTAACGGCTTGTAAGGGACAATTTCTGAATACAGGCTGCGTGCATTTCTCAGTGGGTTGAGAGTTTTGATACTTTCAAAGTATTTATACAGCACCAAGACCTGATTTATAATTTAAAAAAAGACGTGAAAATCTCAATTTTTACAATATAGGACCTTTAAGTGGCCTACTGCAAGCAGCTTTTTAAAGTGGCTCAATGGCTTACATCCAGCTGCTCCGTCACTTAGCCAACTTTTTCCTTCCTTCCAATACCCTAAGCTACACACTCAATAAAGCATCATATTACCATTTAAAATATACAACTCTGCTTCAATACATCTCTTAGATGGACCCAACAGTTTCATGACTTTGCTCTGTGTTACCCGTGGGTTTCTGAAGTGCTGCCACTCTCACTTGCCTTGCCATTTGACAGTGACTTTGGTGGTATGAGATTTAGAAAAAGGGGTCATTTGAGTTAGCGCTTTACTGGAGCTCGATAAATTTATGATGACTTGGATGCACAGAGGACACATAATTTGCAATAAAGTGATCATCACTTTAAAGAGAAACTGAAGAGATGCTTTGTTGATGGCATTTAGTGACATTTACAACCCACAACAGCAGCAGTACTGAAAGTAGCACCTACTTTTAAAAAACAAAATGCAAGGGAATGGCACTGGTTATCTTTTGCAACTAGCTAGTGATTCCATGTTTGACAATGAGTTACAGACAGGTGAGGAAATTACTTTCTCAGTTATGGAGTATTAAAATACACAGACTGGACTGAACTGTGCGCACCAGTACACTGTTGCAAAATGATAATGTTACAATTCTGGTAAAATCAAATGATGAAAAACTAAACTGTTGAAAAGTTGAGACTCGCTCAAAAGAAAATCTCAAAACTTTTTCAATTAATTTGAACCCAGCTACAACTACATCTGCACATCTGCAGTGCATATTTATTTTTGTGTGTTGATTGCTGTTTTGAATTCTTCTATTTTTTCACTCTCCTAATGCTTGCCTAGGAATAAGTCAAACAAGGCTATGACCTGGTAATTACAGCCATCACTCTGTAGCTTTTTGCCGGTGAAGAAGACAGCTCTAAGTTTGTTGGATGAGGTTACAGTGGTCCTGCTGATGTGTAACTTTTTTTGGCCAAATAAAGGACTGTGTGGCTGCAACTCTGCACTCTGATACAGGTCACTGAGTTAAGCGGATGGCTGTCGGACGCTCACTGAGACCAATATAGCAACCCCCATTTCTGGCATTCAGTTGGCACACAGCAAACTAAACAAATCATTGCTACCTAAATATATATCTCCTCTCATCCCTCCATCTGTGTGTACTCCTAATTCCTTGTCTTCTCTCCTTTGAGCTTTCACTACTTTCCTTTCATCCCTCTTCCCTTAAACATTTTGTACAATTTCTACTCAGAATATATCACCCAAGTCTAGGCTCTTTATCTTCTCTTTCAACTGCTTTCAGCATCCCTCTTTCTCATCCACCAGCCAGCTCTGTTGGTGTCCTCTCTGTTTTGAGATGAAAGATGGTGGTCCTGCTGTCTGATGCTTGCAAGAAGCTGCTAATGTGAAAAGTGAGTGCAAAACACTCCTAGGTGTAAGTCGACCTTGCTTGCACTTTATGATTCATTATTCTTCATAACTCCACTCAATTTAATTATTCCTATGTGATCTGGTAGTTAAACAACTAGTATGTCACACTGTCTGTGTGTGTGTGTGTGTGTGTGTGTGTGTGTGTGTGTGTGTGTGTGTGTGTGTGTGTGTGAGTGTGTGAGTGTGTGAGTGAGAGAGCGCATGGAAGAGAGGAAGAGAAATGTGTGCCTGCTCGTAAGTCCTCACTGTGTTGTTTGTGGATTTGCATGTGCATCCATGTGGATTTTCCTTTTTTGTATGTCTGTGCCTGGAAGGTCCCATACTGTCACATTTGGAAGGTTCACTTTGCCTACCTCCTGTGTACTCTGTACACAAAAACTCTTGCCTTTCCCTGCACCACAGCAAGTCACGCATGCTTTCTGCTATCTCTGCAGACAGAGAACAACAATCACAATGAATCTGCAGCCAGAGGAAGAAGGAAAAAAAAACAAAAAACTTTTGGCACATCATAGGACTCCGACACCTCCACATGATTTCCTGGGAACAATGAAGGCCTAAGGGTTAGAGGGGATGAAAAGGAGGGGGAAGCATCCTCCCCCTCATCCCTCCAGTGATTTCCAGCGATTAGCTTTAAGGTGTTGCTGGCACTGCTTTCTCTGCATCAGAGCCAAATATTAGTTTTTGCAGGGCAACATCAACATTGCTTGCATTTTTGCTACAAACATGTTTGGTCGTTGCAATTTAATTAGTCATATTTTCTTCCTGACAGTTCTGAGATGGCAGCATGTCAAGTGGAAATGTGTTGCAGGGGAGATAAACAGTGTAATTATCCAGTTAGCTTCAATGAGGAAATTATCAGTCATGACTAATTTAAAAACATTTCATCTTGACATCCTGGTATTTAGGTTTTAGCATAGGCTGCACTTACTTTGCTTCAGTAACCTAACGCTCAGTGCGTTACTCACCAATAGGAATTTCCAAAAGTGAGATGACGGGGTTTATTCGACACAAACATTTCAACATTCAAAAATTTTTGTAGAGGTGTTTTTATGTGTCAAAAAGACATTGGCATGGTGAATGAAGTGAGAAAATACACAACTCCTGACAAGTGTGCACATTCGGTGACACACACCAAATCAGACCTGTTAACGTTAACAACACCTGCTCCTGGTTTGCACAGCCTTCACATGAGTACCCAGCATTAATGAAAAACGAGTGGTCATGCTTTCAGCCTGTCACATCACTTGAGAGGGTGCAGAGCATTCATAAATCTACATGAGCCTCTACAGATGCAAAGACATGTGCAGGGAGGCTATCTCTCTTTATATCTCTCTCACATTTGCATATCTACAGTATATCCTCATCCAACATATATCCATATCGTACACGTGGTCTGAAGAGAAATGCATCTTAATATCTGGGATAAGAACTAAGCTCACTTGACAAGGGATGATTGATACAGTGAGAAGGCTTATGGATAAATCTCCTCCTTTCCCCTCTATTGCACACCAGTTTTACTTTTGGCAGCTGGTTTTGATTTAGTTTTAGTCTTTTAACGAAAATGTGTATCAGCGTAAGTCAAATTCTGATTTGATTTTTGTTAGTTTTAGTTAAAAAAAAAAAGAAAGACGTTTCAATATAGTTTTTGTCAGTGACATGTTACTCTCATCTTCATCATACATTTTTTATTTTTACATCTTCAATGCATTTTGAGGCTACAGCTTTCGCCATCTTTGTGTACCGTTACACTGAAGATAGCCGAATGAAAGTGACGTTAATGTTACCTCCACAGCACTTGATAGTTACATTAGCTTACCTTTTTACAAATGTCAGGGTTCCACTTGCATGTTTTTGTAGTTTGTCTCAGATGTTTTGTTGCTACTTCTCGTTTAATTCACAGTGGATTGTAGATGAATTTAGCCAATAGATTTCTTTCTTCCAAGAACAGGTAACATCAGATAACATTACGAACATCATCATTATTGCAAGATGTTATTACTAGTAGTGTAACAGGTCAAGCGGCTAAATCAGCTTCTGAACAGTAGAGGAAACCGTTTTACTAATCAGGAACTACAGTGTGCGATATCACAGGTGCAGGTCGTTGAATAAGACTTTGCATTAAAACATTTCCATTTTTCCATCCTTCACGTTGTCATTTAGTTTTTATTCTTTGAAGAAATTTTAATACTTATTGTCATACATCTCATTTTCAAATGTTACTTTTTATTTAGCTTTAGTGTCGTTTTTGTTGTGAAAAATAGATCAACAAAAGTTTTTCGTCATAGTTTTCATTTATGAAATTACCACTTATGCACAAACTAATACCATTTACTGTAGTCTCCCGCTTCCACTGTGTCTTCATTAGAAATGCAGTAATAGAATGTAACACCAAATAGCAAATACACCTTATGCATGTCTGTTTGTGTGTTTGTGTGCCTGTGTGTGTGTGCCTGTGTGTGTGTGTGTGTGTGTGTGTGTGTGTGTGTGTGTGCCTGTGTGTGCCTGTGTGTGCCTGTGTGTGTGTGTGTGCCTGTGTGTGTGTGTGCCTGTGTGCCTCTGTGTGTGTCTGTGTGTCTGTGTGTGTGTGTGCTGTGTGTGTGTGTGTGTGTGTGTTCACATGATTTTGATCCACTTGAGGCTGGACTATTTCAAGTGAGACTGCAGTCAGCATTCACACGGACTCCAGTCTGACACCGTGGTTCCAAACACATTACTGCTAAACCAAAGAATTAAACAGAATTACGTTACATAAGTACCAAAGAAAGTTAATTCGGTCTCAGTCCTCTCAGTAGTCTGCATGATCACTCACCCACTCTTTCTCTCTGTCCCTGTCTCCCTCTGACCCTTTTTAGATGAGTTGGATAACAAATATTTTAGGACCATAATATTAAATTAAAAACACATCCATAATGGAAACAAAATGGCTCTTCACCAAGGCCTGTTTTTACCCGCATCGAGGACAACTAGGAAGGATGTGTGGACACCTGCACTTTTGTGGTTTACATTAGTGGCAGATATACACAGTATAGTACCAAACCATCTGTATGACACAATACATTAACTCATGATGAAAGCCAAAGATATGACACTTTCTTGTCATAATATGTACTTCTTATAAGATATAAGGAGCAGCTACAGGGTGGGCAGTCAATAACGTAGGAAAAGTCAGTATAAAGGACATCATGCTCTTATTTAGGTGGTGACAAATGAGAAGCGACAGTAGTCTTCAGGGCTGGTGTAACAGCAGGACATAGAGTTGATGAGACAGGATATGCCACAGCAAGTCTCCACCAAAACTTATCAGCTGGAAAGGTTACCCAAGACCAGATTCATTTAGAGACTTGGACGGAGACACACACATCCATTTGTGCCCATGCACACATTTAAATATCCACATGTGTGCAGTCATGTTTGTCTCAGGCTGACTGGGACTGAGATTTTTTTTTACAAGGTGAAAGAGCAAGAACATCTACTCTCCCTGATGGCTAAATGGTTTTACATAATATAACGACTGATAGCTTTGGACATAAGGGGTTGTGTAATTGTGACACTTTGTATCTCGGGCTTGGGAAGACCTGGTGGCAGTGGTGTCAAAATTTTCTCTGTGGTCATCTCGGGGCAGGAGCTGATCGAGCTACCACTATCACAGGGCAAAACATGGAGTAAAGCAACTTCCAATGGCGCTTTTAGGAAACAGAATTGAGCTCTCATCACTATTACACATTCCTCCCCTTCTCCATTCACATTGCACTGTTTCATGTTCCTAGGGGCAGTGCTGGCTGGACGGATGGATTCACTACTGTTCTGTCCAAGTGCCAAATCTCATCTCCAAACCCATTACTCTGAATGATGCGAGCTGCAATGTAATACACGCCCTGCAATCAGCAAGGGTAAGTCTGGCTGAAACAGAGTCCACATGTTCTGTAATTGCTATCATATTAGGAGGCTGAATCAGCTATATATGAAATGACATTGCCTGTACCACAAGAAAACTTTGGATCTGAACCACAATAAAATAAGAGAAAAAAAGAATATTGGACATTCACCTCAAAGAAAAAAAGATGATGGCAAGGAGGAGCTCTAACTGGAGTCAAAAAAAAACTTTAAAAACTTTAAAGCTGCGAGTTCATCATAGTTGGCTATAGACTTTAATTCTAAGTGACTCTCTCACATAAAGGTAAGACACAGTTCAAAGGGCAAACATCTTCCTCACTCTAGTCCTGACTCAGTCCTTTCAGGTGGCAGTGCCAATGTACCTTGGGGGAAACTTGGGACATGGATTCTTAAACAAGATGGATGGCAGAGGGGAAAAAATAAAATTGGAGTCCTAAAAAGACTTTTGGGGTGTTGTCCAGACAGAGTAATTGGCAGACATTTTAATCAATCTTTTCAACTGAAAAAGATGATAAATTCTCATTGGGCTCTTATTTAATCAATCACTGCTCCTGATTAAATGAGTTGATTAGGAGCAGCCAATAAAAGTTGAAGACTATATCTAAGTCTTTCACTCTCTCTCTCCCTCCACCCTTGTTTTCATCCTTTAGGGTTGTTTATGGTAGCATTAGACTGAAGCTTTAATACTGTAAAGATGTGTAAACCAGATCTTGGTATATTCAGTTCTTTTGGACTTTTAATCACCAACATAAAAATGACAGACTTGTACTCTGCTATCAAAGTATGCCCTTGTTGAAAAAAGATGACCTAGGACAATCAATACTCGCTGTGATTAACTGCATTGTACCAGTTAAACATTCAGTTCAGGTAAGGTGAAAGCACAACTTGGACTCCAAGGCGGTCATGAGAAAGTTATGAGTTGGAGAGGTGTACAGCTCATTTTGTTTCCATTGTTTCACCCTATAATCTTGACCATGTGTTTGAGCCATGTGACAACTCTGTCACTTCAATCAAACATTTAGAATGATACCTTCTTGATCTCCCACATAGTGTAAGAGGAAAAACAGGGCGGATAGTTAAACCTAATGACATAAGTAAACATTCTGTACAGTCCCACATTGTTTGTGGAGGAAGCACAGATCTAATTCAAAAATTTGCAAATAACCAGGGACCAAGCATTTACAAGTTCAATTTTACAGAGTGTCAAGACTGAGAATAAGGCAAAGTTGAGTACACATTAGGTTGTAACAAGTCAAATGTTCTACTAAGAAACACACGGGAGTTCTGTTGGTTTGCCAGCCATAAATCCAACACAACAAAACCCCAAACAACCCTGGATTAACAATTTACAATGAAAAAGAAGCTAAAACACCAGGTCGCTTAATCAGTTTACGCAAAAAAACATGAACCCAACCTCACTGTACTAACTACCGTAGCTAGAAAATCCTCCTCCTCTCATGCATGCTAAATTTTTCATACATAAATGAAGATTCATTGTTTATTGAAACCCACATTTAGAAATAATTCATGATTGGAATTAATTAGCGGTTTATTTGGATTTGACCCCATCTACCTCCCCACACTGGCAAAAATCGCATGGTATTATTGTTTGACAAGTGGTTTCCTCTGCTTTAACCACCCATTCAGCTTCAATCTTTTTATGACTGCAGACAACCCGTACCAAGTGGGCTAAAATACTTTTTACTAAGCATAGTCAGGTTTTGTTATGTATTTGCCATCTTCACTAGTAGGTAAATAATTAGACCGCCTTTACTCAATACTGTAACAGATAAGTCTGGACATTATTCTAATGACCTTGTTTGAAACAACTTAGCCATCAGCTAAGCCCTCCTAAAAACATCTGGGACACAAATGCAACAATTAAGAGAGTAAAAACAAGTTTTTTTAGCCACTGCACTAGTGTGGTTCTAAGTATGACAGTGCTGTCCTGTCGGTAACGCCACCACTTTGGTTCTGACTGAAATATCTCAACAACTATTTGATGTGTTGCTATGATATTTCCTATAGACATTCACCCCTGGCAATAAATAACCACTGTCTTTGGTGATCTCTCTTGTTCCTCTTGTGCCACCCTGACGTTGACATTTTTGTTTTTAGTGAAATGTCTCAACAGCTGTTGCATGGCATTCGTTGCCATAAAATTTGGTAAAGACACATTCCACTCAGTAATTCTCTGACTTTTCAGCAGCTGTACCCAAGTACAGCCTCACAGAGCTACAAGCGTGACTGTAGACTCCTGTTCCTTTGTTTGAAGTTATTCCAAGAGCAGTAATAAAATCTTACATTTAGGTCAGCCAACATACCGAGGTAAACAAAAATTAACATACCATTTACTGTCTGTGCTGGGGGATGACATAGGTTGTTTTTCATCTAGCCCTACTGTATGATATGCAGGGGGATGCTATGAAAAGGTCAGTATATTATTAGCACTGCAGGTGGCAAAAGAATGGATACTTAACTAATTAAAATCTGGAACTGAATGCTTGCTCAGACTGCTTTGATCATATATGACAAATTTAACTAAAATGTATGTTATGTACAGTAGGCACACTTCTTTATGTGCTACAAATGCATTGAGCAGCAACATTTTTTTAAATGTTAAATGGAAAACAATGATTAAAACATGTTTATATTCTTTAAGCTATAAGGAATGGAAAAAAAGGCATTGTTGAAGTATCTGTACCACAACTCAGATATTGTAATGAGGCTAACCCCCTCTTCCCCTTTGGAGCTGCTGCTTGACATTGTTAAATGCCTTCTGTGCCCAGTCCATATGTGCAGAGTACTCAGGATAAAGAGTCACAGTGTTCCTTTTGATGTATTTTTTTTCCTAATGAAGTACTGCATGGTGGCAGTACTACAGGCAGCCCTGGTCCCAGCTGCTCACAGTGAGTCTCCCTGCTTGGCTGCTGGTTGCGGCGTAGAGTTAGACCTGTCCAGTAGTGGGACCTCATCCAGGATGAATACTTTCTCCAGCAGTGTGTAAATAGTGACTGTGGACCAGCTCTCTGGGCACTTTGGCAGCCCTACAATCCTAACATTATGCCAGCGTTACTGCTAGGTCCTCTCATTTGTCCTGCAGTGACTTCAGATAGGCAGGCATTTTCACCTTGCACTCCCAATTACCATGCGCATGGGTCACTCTGAGTGCTACTCAGATTAACCCACTCCGATATCACTGTATTTAAATAACTCTCCACGTCAGCTCTGGCCATATTAAAGGCTATAATACCACCATTGCCATTTCACTCTTAAAAATGGCCGTGACCTGGTTCTTGAAATGTCAACAAGGTCCAGAGGTAGAGTGTAGGGTTATTTGCCCCCATGAATCATGTGTTGAGAACTAAGCTCACTAGGGATGAAGAAGGTTTTCTGTGGATTTCCCACTACTTGGAGCCCATGGTGGAGTAGGGAGACCAGACCTGAGGAAGTGGCATTTCATCCCTTTGGACTGATGCCACTCACTGAGAAATTTCAAATAAGGGTCAAACGATGAAACCTGCTGTTAAAACAGGTCTTTTTTTAAATGCAAAAATGCCTCCATATACAGTATACTACTTTTTCTAGATTCATGTTATTCTTATATAAACATTAAAAATATATCTAATCAGAAATATGTAAACACAGGCAGTCCAAAAAAACCATCATAGGAAAGACCCCCAAAATAAAGTTCTTACATTCTGTGATGCCATGTACTCCATTTTGTATGAGAAGTGAACTGTATGAAAGTTTAAGATGTTAAAGTAATATATATAGGTGTCATTATTTGTAGAAAATGCTATCTGATGAAGTGGGGTAATTAATGAGCTGGATTTGTTGAGTACACATGGGACAAATGCCAGCTCTCGTTAGTCCGAGACTGAAATTTTGGTCCCAGTCTGCACTGTGCCTGCACAGTCATCACATCTGAAAATCAAAGTCGAGGCCATTGGGCTCCATTAATTTTTGTACAGCATGAAAAACAACACACACACACACACACACACACAAGCAAATTGCCAGTTTGACAATCTATTGCCGTAAACATGCAGACCTCATTTGGATTTGTCAAAAGTTTTGGTTTCATCGTTGTTCCCAGAATGGAATGGTCTCACATCAGTGCGTGCATTACATTACACTCCGCTTGCTGTCAGTCACCTGACACCCACAGGGAGAAAGTGTGAGTCTCTGCCAGGAATTAATCCCTCAGAAACATGACACCTTACAATCTTATTGTTGTGTGCAGGTACTCTCATTTTCAGAGGATTCAGAAAGCAGTTGATTTCAAGCTAAGTTTGACACTATAAAGTCTATATTATAAAGACAAAAATGAGTGACCAGCAAAACTAACTGTAAGTGACATAAGTATTGTCCTTGAAAACAGAAAGATCCGCCTCTTCATTTTTATAAATTAAAATCTGACTAAAGAATGCTAAAAATGTTATGGTGATGTATTGCTCTTCCTAATTCTCTGGTTTCCGGGTTGAACTGTTGTGCAATTTCTGTAATTAATTGGCATCATATGACCTGAGCCTTTTTTGGTTATACAGAAATCAAATTGTCCTTGGTAACTGGTGTCTGTGCAGTAAACATGTTAAAACTTACAATACACCCAAATTATTTTTTATAAATAACCTTATAAATAACTTTCCCACATTACATAGTATGTTAGTCAGTGGAAGTCTATTATGCTGGTGCTGCAAACACGGTATACTGTGACTTGCACTGTGATGTACAGGCATTCTAAGGGTAGTAACCAGACCTTACCTCTAAAGCTAAAGAGCATATCAATAGCTTACCACATTAGTTTGTAGAGTTACAGCCCCCTTCACGACTAGCACAAACACTGTGTGATATTTTCTGACTGGGTGGTTTGTTGTGCTGGATGCTATTGGAGTTTAGGGTAACGTCAGCAGCTCTGTCCTGCTCACGCCTGGATTTGGGGAGATAGTGTTGTGTTCTCCAAACACATACTGTTTGAAAATAAAAACAAGTAGTGCTACACAAGCTAAGCATTTCATTTTTCCACCAAAATGTATAATTTTGGTGAAAAATCCTCTGCAGTCAATGACTAACTTATGTTTAGTATATGACCCACATACATCTGCAGATATTTGGTGCTTCCCATGATGATGCTCTGCCAGGCCTGTACTGAATTTAGCTTTACTTCTTTCTTGTTTCAGGGGCTTCTGGCCTACAGTCTGGTCTATAGCAAGTCAAACAAATGATCGACTGAATTGAAGTCAGATGACTGATGTGGCCTTTCAAGAAATGTTTGGCCATAAAAATGTTCGTTGGCTGCTTAATCTGCATCTTTAAAATAAGTGTTCTGCTGCATTGTCATAAACTGACGGTACTATATACAGTATAAAAAGGATTCTTAAATTGCTCATGAAGTATAGATGACAACAACCTGAAACACTTATAAAGCTAAAAGTCAGCACTTTAACACAGTCAAGTTTAATCTTAAATCTAGTGTACTGGAGTAGAGCAAAACAATGAAAAACAGTTCACTGTCCTAACAATTTCTGACTGCACTATGTAAATGCACTAGTGGTGTCAAGGTATAGTATTCAGTTCTATTCTGAAGCATTTTAAATCTAGCAAAATAAAGGAAAATACAGGAAATTATTCTGATGATCATCAGAGCTATGTTTGTGTTTGACAAGGTAATTTGTAGCCCCTGATAAAAATCTCACATGTTCACTTCATGAAACACACAAATGTCCCCAAAGAGCAGAGGAAAGCAGGGTTAGTTCATATTACTTATTCATCACTCTCTGCTTTTGCAGACACACTCATGTGTGGTTTATGAACACATAAGAGGGCTGAAAATGAATTACTATGCAAATAGAATGCAATGTTTCCTCCTTTTTTTATGTAGTTTACTCGGGTGCTTATGTAACTGTACCATATCCACTTTGAAAACTATGAGTCCACTCTCTCATGTGTATCAATTACTCTTGATAATCACCACCCTTCAAAAACAGTTCATCAATCCTAGGAAAGCAAGTAATACAGGAGCCAATTTAATGCCTGATCAAAGGATAGAGTAAATACCTGTACTGAGCTATACAAATCTAGCATTGTCGGGGGTTTTGAGAAAAGTCTAGTAATGAAAAACTGTAGATATCATAACTTTGAAAATGTGTGAAATATTCTCATGCCCTTATGGACACAAAAAATATCTATACATGAGTAACAGGTAAATCTGCAGTGCATCACATGTCTGGGAACATGATGACAAGGACATAGAGGAAAGTGCTGAAAGTCTCAGCAAGCCGCTCCTGCTTGGGAAAATATTGAAGAGATAGCAATATCACAAAATTATGTACCAGGACATCTCATCAATCTACTTCACTGCCATCTCCCCAGAGGCAGGAGGCAGCATGTTATAGAAAAGCATGGGGCGAGGAAGGCGAGGTCAGTGGTTGAAGAAACCCATGGGCTCGACAATAGAGAGATCAAGCGAGGCTAAAACGAGCTTCAGCTGTCGTTGCCTTTCTTCCTACTGTCAGACGTTTGATTTTTCCTTTGGTGACATTACGGAGCAATTATCTCTTCCATTTTTGCTGTACAGTGTCCACGTAACAGGAGCCACCCCTCACCTTTAGCACTCTGAGGTCTAGAATGATACAGAAAATGGTTATCTACTATATTCTGCGTAAAAGTTATTTCCATTTACTGAATTCAAGTCCTGGCTTTTCAGGCTATATTCATGTCCCTCCAGAGCCGCCCTTTTAGAAATGAAACATTCCAGAAGATTGAGTTTTCTCCTTGGAGTTAGTCCTCTGAGAAATTCTGTGGGCCAATTGTGGATTCGTCCCTTGCTATGACTGCAGCAGTGGGATAGAATATATGAGAAAGCAAAGAAAAGGAAACACACAAACACAAACACAGAGACGTAGTAGTGTAGGGAATGCAAAGTGAACAGAGGCACGGGAAAAAGCAATTTTTTGACATATTTAGCATGCACAATCTTTTTGTGAGAAAGCAATAACTGTTTGTATGAGAAGAAGAGAGTGAGGGAGAGAGGAAAACAGAGAGTGTGGGAGACAGAGTTTGACAAAAACTGTACTTCCAATATTTGGTACAGAGGGAGATCCCCTCATGTGACAAAGGTAGCTGATGATATAGACTGATCTGATTTTGCTGATCTGATTAGAGAATAAAGGGTGCATTTAGCTAATGAAGCCTCTAACCTGGTGAAGCATTAAACTAATGAAACGGCCCTAACCTGAATATGGTAGGTCTGATTCGACAACAACAAATAAAAAAAATCGAAAGCCACTCTCCCAGAATGCTGCCGCGAGCCAGGCTGTCTGCTTCTTAGTCAGGAAATGAGGGGAGCACTGTCTGAACTAAACTACAGAGCAGTGACTCATTGGCTGACTGCTGAAAACACTGGGGGGAAAGCAGGTGTGTGAGTTCAGAGCATGTGTGGTGCTAGTAGGTGGTCGAGGTATAGAAAACACCATGGGGAGTCATAAGAGCTCAGGCTCTGAACACCAAGGTTCAGTGTCTATGTGACAGACAGACAAGCAAGTACTGTCACAGATACTCTTGTGGCAGAAAAAAAAAACTCAAAGGGCCTGATCACTTGTATGAACAGATTTGACTTATAGTGGCACTTATGAGTGATTTCAGAGAACTTGTCTCCATCACCAATTTTTGCATACTTAAGATTTTCTCAAAGATACAAACAAAATCCACAAGTCCAGACCTGTCTTACAAGTCATTTATAGATAGTTTGTCCTCCTCTAAGGGGGAAAACACTTTGAATTAAGAAGTAGAATGCCTTAAAGGGGCACTCCACTGATTTTACACACAAAGGTCTGTTGGGGTACAACTCAGCTTGTGGAAGACAGTTGTACTATGTTTTCTGTGGCTCTGGAGGGAGATTTCTACAGTCTGAGAAAATAGCCCTGGTGATGTCTTTAGAGTTATCTTGAGTTAGGCTTGAGACAGATATTTAACAGGTGGAGTCTAATAACAGATGCCATTGAGATGCTTTAATTCAGCCTCTGCTCCTTCAGTTTTGACCATTCTTTTACCCATGCTAGCAAAATGGCTCTTGGTTAGTCGGTCGGTTGGTCACTTTGATCCAGACTGAAAAATCTCAACAACTACCGTTTGGACTTCCATGCAATTGGCTAAAAACATTCATGTGCCCCTCAAAATTAATTGTAATAACTTTGGTGATCCCCTTTCCTTTTTCATCTTGCATGATCATCAGGTCAAAATTTCGATTTTTCGGTACTGTGGTTAAAGGCAAACTTTCATGCAAAACCAATGGCATTACCATTCTCCTCAGCTGTACGTTGTGTTTAGTGCTACTTAGCAAATGTTAGTTATACCTGTTTAACATTAGCATCTTAGCATTGTCATTGTCATCATGTCAGCATCCTCACCTTCAGACTTCGCTCAAAGCACTGCTATGCCCAAGAGCTGCCTCAGAGAGCAACAGAGTACCCCTTTAATCTTAATGAAATTGTGGGTGTTGCTTAAATCATGTACAATAAAAATAAATAAATCATATGAAATTCCTTCACCATCACCATCATCTTGGCTTGCCAAATGCGTTTTTAAACTGGTAAATTTTAACATGCCAACTTCTAAAGTTCAGTAGTTGCTAAAAGTTTCTCACTTTGACAGCTACCTCAGGGTCTTTATGAAACTCATGGAACCGGATCATCCTCATGTTGCACCTGACAGTGTAACATCACCTGCTGGGAAATATTCTCTCATTCATCTCCATGACTGTGACATGACATCCTCCTGACCACTTCCCATCTAAATCATAGGCCACTTTGATCGGGCAAAACGTTTTTTTTGGCATATAACTTCATGTCAAACTTTTCCACCTTTATTTCTGTCACAGCTGACACACTTGATGACACTCTGTTGTAGCAGCTGTATTAATACTTTTGAAATGTTTCGGGTCAAGTGACACAGCTAACCGCGTTATTTTTTCATCTGCTGATTTCCAACAGCAAAACCTGAAGCTCAGCCAATGTGAAATTGTTCTTTTTAATTGACTAACATTTTCGTGAATGAAACGTGCTGCAAATGGAAAGGAACAAGAAGCATTATAAGGCAATTTGGGAGCGTTTGATAATGCTGATGTTCAAATTTCACATACATGCACCTCATCAGCTTTAAATGAGAAAGTTTGTCTAGTTAAGATAGTTTGGTGAATTCAACACGGAACACACATATGAGCATTTAGGTTAAAAATAGAAAAAAATGTTCTTGCATGAGGTCAAGTGTCGCATTTGTGAACAGCTTTCTCTGCCCTCTTGGACTGCATCGCTTTCCCCCTTTATTGCTTTGAATATATAGATATTTTCATATTGCTGCTGATGTCTCTAACACCACATTATATTCCCTAAAACTCCATTCTGTACTACACAACAGGGGATAGACACCGTCTAAAAACATTAGAGCGACAGCACTATCATTACAAAGTTGGAATCACTGAAAGCAACACAAATTAAATGTCTACACTACCCCTGTTAACTTGTATCAATATTACAGCCCTATACACTGTAGTGAATGAAGTTGCCTTCTGTCTAATGGGGGTCTACTGATATATCACCAAGTACGCAGGCAATAGACCTGTGTTAATGAAAAACTATTAGCAGCATTCTCTGTTTAAACAGCACAGGCCAAATCAATTTAGAGCATTTTATTCCATACGCCCAAGGCTTTGTATTTAATCCAGTGCCAAAGCTGCTGCACCCTGTGCTTGTTGCAGTTTTTCAGCTGCTTGTACCACTGTGGGCTATTCAACAGGCTAATGACAGCCACAGGAGTGTTGTGGAAGTTGGTCTGTAATCCCCAGCGAGAGAAAAAAAACGAGACAGAGAAGAATATTTTTTTGTAAATTAAGAAAATTACTCATGCTTATTGCTTTTTATACAGCACAAAAATTGTCCTCCTTGGGAGGTGAAGGACTTGCTATGTGAAAACATCAATTCGTAAAACATCGCTCTCAGTCAAGATCGCTCAACTGTACAGGAGAGTAGAGGAGCCAAGAACAAAGTACTCTCAGACGTGCAGCAGACAGAGCTGATGCATATGTGGAAACCAGCTGGACACATCAGAGCCCCACTACGGATCTCTAGCTGCTAAGTCAATCTAAAAGTCAAACGCACTCACTCCTCACTCTTAAATAGTAATAAAGCAAATGCCCTCTCCTGAAACTATTCCCCAGTGCTGCATCCACAATGTGTTTTGCACGCTTCCCTGTGTGTGCCTGATCCGTTTTAAATACAACACAAATCACTACATACACAGGGGCGTTACTGTGTGCATGTATATGAGGGCCTGGCAGAGCACTGTAGCAGAGGAGACATCCCGCTCATCAAGAGTGTGAGCAGTGCAGAGACCACACTAGCCCTGGACCAAAGCCACTGAGCAGGTAGAGTCCATAAATCAGTGTTCAGCCAGGCCAGGGACAGACACAGACACAGACAGCCTCCACCTGCTGTAACACTACCCAGAACTCTCCTCACAACTGCCTACAGCTTTACATACAGTACACACACGCTCACACACATACAGGATGCTCTGGTGAACAAGGGTCTCACAACGTCCACTAGGTCTGAATAGAAAAAAAAAAAAAAAGTGGTTTATGGGCCTAATGCAGACGTCAAGGACATTGTAGTTTTGATTTACGATGGCCCTGTGTTCAGATTGTGATGTATTGCAGAGGTGCAGCGTGTTACATTGTGATGAATATTGTTGGGTGCAGGACCAGATAAATTTTAAAGACACTTTAGGGGGTACTATATGCCTGGCACTCAGCCCTCGAAGGTTGCCAGGGAGAAGCCAAACCATTATTTATAGAAATATCAGAGCTTTTTTTTTCCCTTTTATAAATTCATTCTTTAGCAACCCACAAGCCTTCACATATATTTTAAAAAGGGCAAAAGGGGAGGAGGACTTATAGAATGGAAGAAAATAATAAGTCCACCTTGAAGACAGGAATACATGATTTGAAAAAGGTTGGAGACTTACAAAAAAAAAAAAAAAAAAAAAAAAAAAAATCACAATGGATTTCTCACTGCCAGCTGGGGTTTCAATTCCAATTTATGGGGCAGACACTCCAAACTAAAAAAAAAAGTCTGCAACTTGCTGATTGGTTTTCCCTATTCTGCCTCTCTTTCACTTCTCACCCCCCTTTTTTTCCTGCAATTCCCACTTTCATTTCTCCCCTTTCTCTCCTTTTCTATCAGCAGCTCTAAGGGGGTACGAACACAAACGTGTTGGTATGTGCGACGGTTCCACCAGGCACAGGAGGCAATGGAAGAACCTCGATTAGTTGTGCACCAGAGAGACAGAGCAGGGGATGCACATCATATATCTAAATAACTAAATAGTCCTTTTTTAGAAGGCATGCATACGTAAGGACTGTTAAACACATGACTGACACTGATTGCAAAGCACAGAAATCTGTTTACACGTGTTGTAAATCAAACATCACAGGTAAAGCGAGGATGTAGTGAACTGTAAACACCCAATTCTCATGATAAATGCGCTCAGGAATGCATAGCTGCTTGTAGTATGCTTATGGTTAATCGTCAGAAGTAGATGATAACTGTGCTTCCAGTTTAATGTCATAACATGTGTTAATCCTCTTAAGGCTGGGATAGTAGATGATCTCCAGACAAAGAGAGCCTTGCAAGGGACAAGCAAAGCCCACTGTATCTTATCCCTATTGCTCTAACTCTTTCCTCCCTGATCGGGGCAGCTGCTCCCCCAACACTAACATAACACAACACACAAAACATTAATACACATGCAATGTAAGCATCAGCACATACTCTGAAGCAGATAATGTGCAGCAATGGGAAACACTAGCCAACCCCCAAACATAATCGCCCTATTCATAAACAGAATATGTAAGTCTCTTAAGGGGCTGAGAGGGGCTGACACACACCCAGAGGTGGGGCCAGAGAGAGAGTTTCAAGAAAAAAAAAAAAATTAAATATACATACATATATACACACATACCTACATACATATATACACATATACATACATAAGTACGTATATACATATATAAATACATATACATACGTATACATACATATACATACATATACATACTTATATACACGTATATATACACAGACACGTATACGTACATACATATATGTTATAATTCGCTAAACATTTTCAACTTGTGCAGTTATCTTTGCGTCAGTTTGCACTGCTCCACATGAATATCCGTCTACTTGCACCCAATTGTCTTTCTATTGACTTTGTATGCAATCACGCTGACTCAAAAATTCTTCTCACGTTCTGTCTGAAGACATCTTAACCATAATTTTGAATCGGCTGTAAAACGAACAAACAAACAAACAAACAAACAAACAAACCAAAAAAAACTGTTGCTGAGTGTTATCGAGACTTTTTCAGAATCATCCAATATCAATTTGGCTGTCTAGTGCTTTGAATACTGATATGGAGATTTTGCGATGAGCCCCTTTTCACCCCTAACATTAGCAACCAGGTCAGCTTCCTTTTGTCACAGACTTTGCCTCTGAGGTGAAAGGCTGCCTCTGATCTCTTTTGATCCTTGGCATTAGTGGCAATATTCAACAGCATTACTAAAAATGACCCATCTGCCCGTCTACATGGTCTGTATGCAAACCTCTGGGATTCAGAGCATGATCACTTCAAATCTACCAGCCCCCACTTCTACCCCTGCACACAAACACAATTCTAACCCAGTTACAGATTAAAGCAGCCACAGACCTATATCACTGCGTAATCCTTTGTTTAAAAGAATTTCAGCATCTCAAATCACAACAATGTCAACATCCTCCCCAGGATGGCACCTCATGAAGAATCAAAGAGATTATATCAGTTATTATTCAACACAGAACACAGAACATTACATTTAGATTCACAATGTGATAAAGGTAAGCTTAAGATAGCAATAAGATAAAAAGAAGAATATGGTGTCTATTGTCAGAGAATTAGCATGGAGGTGAGTACACAATCATACTGAGGGTAGAAAGAACATGGAGTAAAGCTTTAGATGCAGACGGGCTAACGGTTACACAACTTACAGTAAGGAGACTTGAATCAGATTGTAAAGGATGAATTTAAGAGGGAGGGAAAGACTGAACAGAATGGATGTAATGGTTGTAATTGTTACATGTTCAGATTTACACCGGGAGGCATAAACACACGCACACTGTTAGGGCTTGATAGAGGGCACCCCACACGGAAAAATACCCTGGATCATTTGGGACTGAAATTTCCCATTATCCTTACTCACCATTCCAACCCTGCATATTAAAGACCACTTTACTCCACACACACACAAGCACACACACACACACACACACACGCACACAAATCCTCACCACACAGCGACTCCATGGCAGCAGCCCTATCAACTCACCATGGCGACACACAGATCTGTGTAGACACCATGCAGAAGCATAACCCCCTCTCCTCCTCTCCCTCTCTCTCTCTCTCATACACACATACCTGATGTTAGACCAATTGTGTTCAATTTGATTTCACTTATCTATCAGTCACCTTGCTCTCAAACCCCTACATAGGTCGTTTCTTAAAATATTATTCTTCATAAGATAAACTGCAAGTTAAGAGAAGTTTTTCTTAAGAAAAGCAGAAGTTCCCTTCAATTTCAAATGAACTTGTTTCAACCACTTGCTTTTGTCATTATCTCAGAACTAACGGACTGGTCTGCTGATTGGTTCTGCCTCAAGGTTACTGATTTAGAAGCAGTCATTACTGATTGCTTCTGAAATTCCTGAAGAAGCGAGGCTACATTTGAAACACTGGTCTTTATTCCACCCATAATGCATACTTTGACAACAAAACACACTTTTATGAGCAAACACATCATAAAACTAAATAGTGTGTTAAAATGGACATTTTTTTACAGAATTACATTGAGGGATTTAAGTGAGTTAAGGGTTAAACCAATCTTTTATTCCACTTATACAACTATATATTTTGCCAAAGTTGTTGCAAGACTTCACTGAATGAGGTTCAAAAGTAATGTAATGTAAAAGTTATATTGTGCTCTTCAATCAATATTCAGGCATTTCTGTGACAAACTGGATTATTTGTATCATTTTTGTTGATCCCCCAGGGTTATTGAAGCTCTTACAAAAGACTTTTCGGTTGATACCTCGCTGATGGAGATGGTTTTGATTCAGTAACCTGGTGTGCAAAATGTACAATATGCCTCAAAAGGAAATAACCTTTTGTTATCAGTGTTTGCTTCACAAAACCACAGATTGTATCTGGCAAGGTTATTAGCAGACAGGTACAAGACATTGTTTTATTTCAGCTAATTGGATGATTGGCTACAACAGAGGGGAGCATGAATTATAGGTTGCCACCACTTGGATGAAGATGACTTTTAAATTTAAGTAGGTGGAAATATAAAAATAAAAAAATACAACCTGCATGTGATTAGAGGCATGGAGGCTAATATGCATACAGCTGTAATCACATGAAATGTTATGGGGGGGCCGCATATACTGTGGGAATTGATTGAGTTACAGTATACAGTCAAATTCATCACTGGGGATTTACTGTTTAAATCATTTACATGAGAAATGGAAAACAATGACTCATATGAAACACCAAACCTAACTGAGACTGAATCAAACCTCACAGAGTTTTCATCCGAAAGCCATTATATAACTAAAAAATGTGCTCAGTAGAGTGCAAACCTTTGCAAAGGCCAATGTCAAAGAACAAACACCAGACTTCATAGGAAAAAATTCAAATTCATAGTAAATGATCTGGATCTGATCCAAAATTTAATGGGTTCTACCCTGGCTCATGTTCCATCACTCCACCAAGTTTGGTGCACATCAGTTCATTACTTTTTGCGTAATCCTGCTGACAAATAAACAAACAAACCAATATAAAAACATGTTGTTTGTGCCAACTAGAATATACTTTTCAGCTATTGCATACGTGATTTCTTGTAAGGCTGTTGCAGGAAAGTTTACCAAAGTGAGAATGACATGAAAATTTGGTGCAAACAAAAAAACATACCTATTTTAAACAGGAATTTACATTCATCAACATGTGTTGTTTTCCAAGTCATGCACAAAAGGTTCATGTATTAGTGCAGAGACTGGTCATTTATCCATAATGGGGATAAAAAGGTAACAGGCAAACAAAAACAAATGGATCTGTGTCTATCCATTATCGGCATTCCTGCTTT
>NC_053407.1:9725356-9855356 GCF_016859285.1 Xiphias gladius | reverse complement strand
ATGTTCGATGATATTTGAAGCTTCAGGTAAGGATTCATTCACTAAAATACACTACAACCAAAAAAACAAACAAACAAACAAACAAACGAACAAAAACAGTGCAGTACTTGTGTATTAAATTGAGCTATTTTATTTTCGCAAGGAATTAAAAAAATAAAAATAAGAAAAAAGTTTGAAATCACAGCGTTTGTTTCTTAACAACTAACTAGTATGAATTAATTTTCTTTGTTTTTAGAGAATAAGATTCTATAAATTCAATAGGGGATTATGGGATTCAATACTGAGACTGAATGAAAGGTTAAGATGCACTTCAACTTCATGCTCCACTCAGGAACACTATGCTGAATAATTACCCAAGCTACCTCCGTAACACCACTGGCGTGTGCAGACACCGTTATTAGACAACTGCAATGAAATGCAAATGTTGTGAAATATATGTCAGGTAGTTCTTTTATTTTCAATTTATATTCATTCAGAAGAGAAGATCATCATATTGCCCTGTTATGAAGCAACCAATTCATGCACCCATATATGCAAGCACACAAACAGTTGCACATATATACAGTATATAATGTTACATTATTTATGCTGACAATGGAGACTGTAGTAGAGGAACCAGTTCTATGTCAAATGGAAGCTCTAAGAGATTGAAACTGAATTCCTTATCCTTTCCAAATAAACAGTGCCTCTCTCTGTATGCTCATACCATCTTTCCAAACAGAACTGTTGTGCACTGACCTATGCAAATAAACTGTGTCCAAGGAGGGAGCCTGTATTGCAATTGTTCCATCATGTATTGCGTCACTGATCTTTGCTACATAAATAAAAATGAGAGCTGTATAAATAATGCAACAACATACTTGATACTCAGAATAACACTGACACATCCACACTCTTGCCTGCCATCTCCCCCTTTCAAACGGGCGGTAATTTATGGTCTCCCAGTGCCATAGCAGAGTCAATCAATAGCCAATTAAAGACAGGCATACAAGGTCTCCAGTGGCCACCAGTGCATGTTGTGCTGTTTGGCCACGGAAATAAATATGTAAATGGTTCACTGCTGAAATAGCATCAGTCAATATCTTTCAGCAAGCACAACAGGAGGCATATCAATAACACTGTCCACACACCCACACAAATGCACACGCACACACACCAACACTCCCAAAGTATGTTAACCTCCATGTACCGTGCGAGGCCACTAGTGGTCAGAGAGGCCCGAAGGAGCAGTTACCCCAGGCTGAAAGGTTGTAAGGGCCGGCTTGTGTGTGTTTCCTTGTCTGTCAATATGACTGAATGGCCAGTTGAAGAGAACATTATGTAGTCAAACAAACACAAACACAAACACACAGACATACACACACACACACAGCGCATAGGTGTAACATTTATGAAAGTAAACCCAAGATATACGCCGCTAAACAAGCCTGTTTTCAAACACGCTGTTGTTTTTTTTGCGTAATGACACATTTCGTCACATTGAAAACTGGGCTCACAAGCCTCATGGTCCCTTTTCTTCTGCACAGACACTCTCTAAAGCCTTCCATGGTGAAAGAGGAACAAGTAGGATACAGCTGGCTCCAGAGATGTAGACACAGATTCAATGTCAAAGGCAAAGCAGCACTGGAAACAACAGACATGAAAATGTAATATTTTCCTGGCAGACGACATTGCAAACATGAAAGACGTTCAGGCTATCATCTGATTTTTCTCCATCTTGTGCTGCTATCTAAATAATATATTTGCTTTGATATACAAACTGAGGCAGGGGAAGAGCCCCTTCAATTAAGTACAAATGATCATAAAAATAATTACTTGTTAATCCTTTATTCACAATAGAAATCTTAGTTAAAGCTTAGAATAATAAGGAATTGGCATTATCACATTGCTATATTTTTGAAATTCAGTAGACTAATTGAATTAAAAATGTTGTTTGATCCGCTCCAAAAGGGTATCTGTAATCTGCTGCCAGTGCTTAAATAAAGCAGGAAATCAATAACAAGATGGCATTATTAACAGTATATTGACCCTTCAAGGAGATATACACTTGATCATAAAAAAGGATTTACTGAAATTAAGGCTACTTAAAACACTTAAAGTGTTAGTAGAGCTCAGCTGCATTGAGCATCTAGGACCTGGCAGTGGTGGAATATGCAGTGGATTGCATTTACTTAGAAACTGTACAATTGTGAGTTACTTGTACTTCCTACTGACAAATATCCTTTTTATGCTTCTTTTCACTTCTACTCCAGTACATTTATCTGACAGCTTTAGTTAATCTGTACTATTGTTACAGATTTTACATAGAAAACACAGTATGAACAACAAATGAAGTATAACTTGGTATAGATTAAGCTGTTTAGCAGTACAGTGAAAAAAAAAAAAAAGCTAAAATGAGTAAAACCTTAGTTTCATTAACTATATAATGATCATCCTGCAGAAGGAAAATATTCCAGAAACAGTGAAACATGATTTGAGATTACAGCACAGCACAGAGTGTCATTATACTGGAAAAGAGCCATCTGTCTCTCACAAACATGCACATAAACATACAGTGGGATCCAAAAAGTTGAGACCACTTTCTTGTTTGAACCCCACTGTACAAACAAAGTGATCAAACACCCTGCTGACTGTAAAGCCTAGTGCAGGATGCTTAGATTTCTTGGGAGCAGAGGTGCACTGTGGGAGTGAAGGCGTGACATGCAACACACAAATCCCTGACCCCTTCAATCCAGGACACCCATAAATAATCTCCTGCCCTGGAACTTTATACCTCAATACAGGGCCTCTTTAGCACTCATCCCCTTGCATGAATAGCACTGTAGCCTCGCTCATTCTCTGTCCACCTCTGCGTTCTCTTGCTCCACATTCTTGCTTCTACAGGCTCTGCCACCACAGGCGCCGTGAAAGAGCCTGACAGTTCAGCCCCGCTTTGATCTCAAGGCACAGGTTATCTGTTGCCCGGCTAATTTTAGTTAGCCCCTTTAAGCCGTGCTTCTCTTTGAAGCACGGGTACCATGCAGCATGGAGATCTGGGCTGGTTATCAGTGTTCCCCGTACACTTTTAGGAAGAGGGATTCACCCTTCACATCTATGAAGCTCTACTATAATCTGGACAAAATTATCCACCTTGCTACATCTGTATCCCAATCAAGTCTGCGTGCAGAACAAAAATTAAAGAAAGTGTTGAATTAATGTGAGCTAAAGTGTTTTTCCATCCAAGGGGGCTTGTTGAATAAACAGAGCAATACACAAGAGATAGTCGAGAAGAAGTGCTATCAAATCCTCCGGGTAATTAGAGGTTCTCAGTTTCATTTTGCTGCAGTGTTAACAGATTTCCATAGCAGATGGATGAGGGGTGTGGCAGGTGAAAGCAGACATCTTACCTTTCCCAGGAGGGTGAGAAGCAGGAAGAGAGACTGTCTGCACCTCAGGCTGGGGAGGTCAAAAGCTGTAAAAACAAAAAACAGTTTCTGGCCTTATTGTCAGTGAAAACTTGTGTTTGGAATATGATTCTAATGTTAATTTCTTTTAATTTATCAACCCCTTCATTTACTAAATCAGTCAACCAGTGAGTGCTCTTCTACAAGCTTGTTTTCCCTACCTCCACTTCAGCCGGTCCCATGAAATATAATGTCCTAGAAAAACAAGCTCATTCAAACAATAAAACAGGAATATAAAACCTTAGGCTTGTATCCGACCAGCCCGGAGTTGTTAAAAATTGAAGAACAGGCACAGTGTTTACAGCAGTTTACACAGCAGTGCACTAAAGTTGTCTCCCTGTGATTTTACAGAATGGTTGGCCAGCTGGTTTGAGCCTCATTCAAGACAATAAAGCCCTTAGAGTGTGACCTTGCCGCTTGCTGCAGTACAGAGCAGAATCACAACATGAACAAGGGGCACCATGTCGAGGTGAAGGGGCAAATGCGTCTGTCCATTTCACACCTATGTAGCAGTGCACATATGCAATTCTCTTTCCTCATCTTTCAGCGCTCTTTGCCGAGCCCACCACTGAGATAAAACACACACAAGTGTAAAAAAAACACATCGAAACACAGAGCTGCACAGCCAAGGCAAGGTACACAGAATATCAAAGCATTGCACTTGCACTCCAGCATGAATGATGGTTCTCTAGGAGAACCTTCAGACGAGAGGAGAAGTAGATGTCTGCAGGCTGATTTAAGACCTCAATCTTGTACAAGAGAGGTCACTTTTCTCCCCACAGGATGACTTACGAGAGCACAGCCGCTGCTTTCGTTTCCATTTTATTGTGAGGAATGGTGGCTAAAGTTTCCCTCTATCTGTTGTAGAAACTGATGCATAAGCTTACCAAAGGACAATGGCCACTGCCAGTGCCAAGGGGGCTATTTCTGTATGGCAATGTCATGTTGTCCACAAGGAAAATGATGGTAGTTCGATGTATCTTTAATTTCCATCACAATCCACTGAAGGTATAGCTTTCTGAGATTTGATCTGCAATGTTCATGCATACACAGGGGACAGTTCAATACAAAGTCAATGTCCATTCAAGCACAACGTCTGAATCTTTTGAGCCTGATTGATTGGGAGTAATGAGTGCACACACTATATCCAAGTAGTCAGGTGTGAACCTTAAAATGCCAGCCTGAATTGTCTTACTCTGCAATTTTCTCCCATCTTTTCAGAACCTCTTCTCATGGCAAATATGTTTATCGTATAAAGGATTTAAAGGCAAGAACAAGACAGAATGAATCGACTTCAGGGTTTTCAATTACTATCAAAAGATACAACGTCAGAAGACCTAAGGTCAGACATGGAGTGTAAAGCCAACAACAGAGAGAGGGTAAGAGAAAGAAAGTAAGTAGCGAGAGGAGATTGAGCATAATGTTAATGGAAGAGCGAAAAAAACGAGAAAATAGAGTGATCAATAGAGCGAGACCATGTCTGTGTAGAATGAAAGCAGAACAAACCAAAGAGTGACACAGCCGGCAAAAACAAGACAGTTTGGTCCTCCCATTAGTGTTCAGAATTAATTAGGGCTCCTCTGACGCACTGTGTAACAAGACAAATATAATTACATTACATCATTACTCCTCATCATTACAAGCTTGCCTCCTTCCTGTTCCCTGGGGGACTGCAGACAGCCAACTGGACAGCCAACTCGCAACAGTGGCCATGGCAAAAACAAGATGGCTGTCAGCATTCATTTAGCAGAACACCGGGACAACATTTTCACAGTAAGTCAGGCTCAGGAGATAGATGTTGGTTTCTGGTCATCAGGCATCATACAGCAGAGATAGTGATGTTCCTATGGCTATAAACAGACCGTAATTTGGCTTGAGATGTGATCAGTCACTCCCTGTGAGCTATGTTTACCATCTGTGGCCCTTTACGCTATGTGTGTCTGTATGCAGCATGTGGAGTAAGTGTGTACGAGTGAACGTGCTCAGTGAGATCTCGCAGCAACCACGATGATAGCTAGTTTTCTTGAGAGACATACATGACATTCTGTTTTACACCGTGGACACAGAGAGTCATCTCACAGCTTTGTGGGTGTTTGCATGTTAGCATTCAAACACAATTCTTCAAAGATCCGACAGGGAAAGAAAGCTGACCTTGGCATTCCAGGCTGAGACAAATCAACAATCTACAAAAAAGTAGAGATTGAACTCAGAGGAACACTTTAGGCTCTCTGAGTGCTTTTTTACAGACTGGGAGTACAATATGTGGCCGCGCAATGACAGAGCGCAAAAACAAATGTCCTTGTTTTAATAAAAAAGTGTGGGGAGAGGCGTCGAAGAGCCGACACTGTACTGTGTGTGGTAAGGGCATATCATTTGTCTCATGGGAGAGAGCAGCGCCCTGCAGCTGTGGCGTATGCAGAGCTCACACAGCTGTGATTGAGGCGGCGTCGGCCAGCACTGGCACACATCGGTAAGTCAGCTGAGAACGGCTGGCTTTCCTCTCACTGAGGAAGACAAGCGTTCATGAAATGCAGCACTGCCGGACAAACCTCGAGGCACAGCATACTGTGTACCAGTATGTTGAGGGCACAACATACTGTTCACCACATAGCTCTGGATAATAAGAACGTTCAAGATTAAATGTTGATATAAAAGGCTATGCTGCAGACTTTGCCTGACTGGACTGATTTCAGTAATTCTTTAGGAAGGGATGCCAAAAGTCCAGTTGCGACGCATTTACTGAAATTAGTGTGAAGCAGACTGTTGTGGCTTTTTTGTGAGCTTTAATGTGCCTCCGTGAATCTTGCCATCCTAGGTTTAACACCCTGTAAGGATTATGAACAACATTCTGCAGAGAGCATGCCATCCATTCCACACTCAATCTGCTTTTCTTGCACAAATGCATGAATTGAGACATTACGATGCTTAATCTCTGTTCAATACACAGTTTGGGTAGGAAGCAGTGAAATTGAAATGACAGGATGGGGAACAGAGCACATCCTGGTAAAATTAAGGTATCACGCCTTTGTTTACAGAGCTGACAGGCAACTGATTGTTCCACAGCTCAGCCCTGAGGTTCAAATACATGTCTCACCAGTTCCTCAGTGTGTGAAGGTAAGTGTAGCAAATCTACTGTATACTGCAGTTGCCATACTGTTGACTCTGGTATGTTAACACAGCCCTAAGGGTAAATCCAAAAGACCACAATTTTTTATAAATGACTGCATCCTTTCCCCCTCCCCTTTCTTCCTTTTTCTATCTTTCTTCCTCCCTCCTCATTTTTCCTCCATAGGACGTTTGATCCCAACAGCTGCCCCTCCATATCTGTCTGTTCAGATCAATCTCTTTCCACCGACACTTTCTCCCTGTATCCTCTCCTCTGCCCATGACAAGGTTTCTCAGGCCAAAGCTTCTCCACAGTAAGTGCTGTCCAGCCTTAATCCTGCTCTACAGCTTCGAAGGGGTGAAAACTTCACTTTCCAAATCCTCGACAGCTGCGTCGGTAAGATCGGACTCTCGGTCCCTCGTCTCTTTACATTGTTGTCGTGCCTCAGTCTCAACCAGTTTCGCCTCTTCAAGCTATTGCTCACAGTAGGACGGACATGCATGGAGGGTATGATGCCTCCACCAAGGAATGCTGGAAAAGAGCCAAAGCCGATCCCCTTCCATGGAGCGTACAAGCAGTGTGGATACTTGAACTAACATGCGTGGCCATGCAACACGCACACACAGACGCGCGCACACACACACACACGCACACACACACACACACACACACACACACACACACACACACACACACACACACACACACACACACACACACAAATTTGACTCTACTGTTCTTTACTCTACCTTTCTTCCAGCCCTGTGAAGGAAACCATTGACTTTCCTCAGAAATCTGCATGACTAAGGTGCAGCTTCTTATCAGAGTGAACTGCAGTGTAATTTAAGACAGTGGGGGGCTTGGCCATGCTCTGATTGCAGGGTGATGTGTGTGGAAGTTAAGTTGGGGGGCTGCGGGGGAGCTACTGTAGGCCCTGGCAGTGAGTCAAACTGTGTGGCATTGCTGACTGATGAGATACACGCCTGGAGGTTCCTGCAGAGGTTGAATTATAAGAGGCAGGACAGAATTCAATGGACAGCTTTAACCCTGCAATTACTTTCTACATGGAAAGCTGTCAGGATAGTTACAGTACAGAGCCCATTTACAATTGGAAATAGAATAGAAAGGAAATAGAGTTTGGACTGTCAAGGTGATTGTAATGATGTGCTTGTTTTCATTTACCTTGCTGGTACATCTTCACATTTCCATTCACTGTTTTCTCGTACTGTATCAAGAAAGAAATCATCGGCTTTAAAAGTTCATTATTTCACCTTGAGTCACAATTCTTTAATAGACAATTTAGATGACAATAACTGCCTCTAAGCTTTCATTCCTTGTGTATTGTGAAGTTGTCTACATCAATGTGAAGGGACCCACACACACACACACCACACACATATACTGTCGATGTTGGAAAGAGTTTGGGGGTCAGCTGTGTGCCAAGGTTCATGGTATTCTGGTGAGTTACGACAGCTCTGCTCCATCTCATCAGCCTGACTGTCAACTCACACAGCATCATTTATCTGTGAACGACACAAAGTGCCATGGGTGGGCAAATCACCACCATGGCTCAGCTTGCTATACCACTTACACTTCAAAGAAATGACTGTAGAAAGGACCACAAATTGAGCTGATAAGAAGTATATGCCACCACCAAATGTGCATAATACAGCTGGTCAGAGTAAAATTTATAAGGTCATTCTTTTCTGTATCTGTTTCCGAGTGTGTGTGTGTGTGTGTGTGTGTGTGTGTGTGTGTGTGTGTGTGTGTGTGTGTGTGTGTTAGTGTGTGAGAAAAAAAAAAGAAAAAGAAAAAAGCACAAGACACAAACAAGGACAGGGAATAAAACTTGGAACCGAGATTTTTACGGTCAACATGCTTGACAAATTGGTTAAAAACATTTCACAGCTTTATCTCCAACACTTATCAACAATAACCTTTTGTTTATGGGAGAGATGCTTGCCCTTCAAAACTGTCTTTTGGTTTAGGTTTTCAGCAGAATATGTAGTGCATGTGGAACAGATGGATATCTCATTGAGAAATGTTGCACAGAGAAAATAAGACTTAGAAGAAGAGGAAGATGCTGTATGAAGGTCCTCAGGCGAGCTTGTTGTGATTATCGACGATTAGCCTCTCATTGGGCAAAGAGAGGAAAACAAATCTTCCGACATTAAGACTGGCCTGTACACCCTGCAGCAAGGTTCTGCTATGTCATCAGGATGGCAAGAGCTGCTTGAGTGCTAAATGCTTTCAATTTTCCCTTTTATGACACTTAGGATGTGCACGCGATGAAATCCAATTCAACTGCCCTGCAACAATACAGCCTTCTGTGCTGAGACGATGTCAGAGAAGATGTTGACATTGTAGTTTGTGATTTTGCAATGAGTCTCTATCTTTAAGGGCAGACCAGAATATTATTAGGTACACCTTAAAAGTTTATCCCCCTATATATCTCAGGGTCATATAAGTTTACAATAATGAAATCCTGTAAGAAACATTTTTTCAGGCAGTTTTCAGCCTTTTTTCCCCTTAATTCTCCATGGTCTCTGTGTCTGAGATGAGTTTACTGCATACTTTTACTACATTCGTAAAGTATTATGCCCATTCACTTATATCACATTTTGTTATGTTGCAGCCTTATGCTAACATCGTTTAAATTCATTTTTTTTATCCTCATCAATCTACGTTCAGTATCCCCTAATGACAAAGCAAAAACAGAATGTCAAAACTTTCTGCTTATTTATTAAAAAGAAAAAAACTTATTTATTAAAGAGAAAAAACTGAAATATCACACTGACATAAGTATTCAGACTGTTTACTCAGTACATAGTTGAGGCACCTCTGGCAGTGATTACAGCCTCGAGTCTTGTTGGGTATGATGCGAAAAAATTTAAACACCTGGATTTGGGGATTTTCTGCCATTATTCTCTGCAACTTCTCTCAAGCACTGTTAGGATGGATGGGGACCATATTTGGACAGCCATTTTCAGGTCTCTCCAGAGATGTTTGATTGGGTTCAAGTCAGGTCTCGGGCTGGGCCCCTCCAGGACATTCAGAGTTGTCCCTAAGCCACTCCTGCGTTGTCTTGGCTGTTGGATTAGGGTCATGTCCTGTTGGAATTTGAACCTTCAGCACAGTCTAAAGGTCCTGACCGCTCTTGACCAAGTTTTCATTAAGGATATCTCTGTACTGTGCGCTGTTCAATTTTTTCTCAACCCTGACCAATCTCCCTGTCCCTGCCAATGAAAAACTTCCCCACAGCATGATGCTGCCACCACCATGCTTCACCGTCGGGATGGTATTGCGCAGGTGATGAGGATTGCCTGGTTTCCTCCAGACATGATGCTTAGAATTGAGGCCAGACGGTTCAACCTTGGTGTCATTAGACCAGAGAATCTTATTTCTCACAGTTTGAGAGTCCTTTAGTTGTTTTTTTGAAAACTCCGAGTGGGTTTCCATGTTGCTTTCACTGAGGAGAGGCTTCTGTCTGGCCATAAAAGAAGAGTGCTGCAGTGGTGGTTGTGCCTCCAGAAGTTTCTCCCATCTCCACACACAATCTCTGAAGCTCAGCCAGAGTGACCATCGGGTTCTTAGTCACCTCTCTTACCAAGGCCCTTCTTCCCTGATTGCTCAGTTTGGCCAGGTGGAAGAGCCCTGGTTGTTCCAAACTTCTTCCATTGAAGAATTATGGAGGCCACTGTGGTCTTAGGAGCCTTCAATGCAGAAGAATATTTTTGTAGCCTTCCCCAGACCTGTCTTTTTCCTTTTTAATAAATTTGCAAAAATTTCAAAATTCTGTTTTGGCTTTGTTATTTTGGGGTACCGAGTGTAGATTGATGAGGGGAAATAATAAATTTAAATTATTTTAGAATAAGGCTGTAACATAACAAAATTTGAAAGAGTGAAGGGGCTGAATACTTTCTGAAAGTACTGTATGTGTGGGAGTTAAATAGATGGACTCAGATGAAGAATGCAAAATAAATGCAAAATAAATCACAATCAAACACAAAAAAGAAAGCGTTACTACAAGAGAAACAGACAAAGTCATTATATCTATAGAAATTTGATTTTGACTGAGATGATATGCAAATTCATAAATCCCATTCTCTGGAGTCATTTGTATGGAATTCATGCATGCTGTACATGTGTCAGATATATATGCCCATATGCTCATTCCACATGCATCATGATTCATCAATTATGCAGTATTTTGTAAAACCCAGTGCTATCGAATGAATCAAACAACTACATAAATGTATTATAATTGCAGACCTGTATCCCACAGAGGATGTTTGTAAGCCTGCAGACCGCTGATGACAGACTGTAGCCATTCATCCATGCTAGTTTGTCTAGAGCTGCAGATGTTGTTCCAAACCATCTGTGTTACCGCCATCCCACTGCTAAGTTCCCAGTGTCAAATGCCAAATTATCCCAGTATTAGCTGGCACGGCTGATACTTTGCTTTTATTTTCACCAATGTAATGCCAACTGTGAAGCACCAACATCTAGTCTTATAATAGATCCAACATCCACACCTGAGCCTCTTTTCCCATCCAACAATCGTATCATCAATTGTTAGTTCCATATTCCCTTGCAACTAAGGTACTTGACCTCTGCAAAAGAAAAAAAATATTTGGATTACTCTCATTTGCCTACACTGATGAAAGGCTAAAGCATGGGACAAATATGAAGACTAGCAGAAACCTACAAAGACTGGACAAACTACACATAAAGATTGCTTTGACCAAGTTGAGATAATTTTTTAATCTTTGACATTTATGAAGGAGCATGAAACTTATGAGTGAGTAAATACACTAGACAACACAATGAACAACTGGTCAGTAACAGCTGGAGTTGTGGTGGTAGACAACCCTGCAAATCCCATAAGAATGTCAACTGTTGTGTGTTCGTGTAGCCAAACAAACAATGGACAGCAACCAGCATCTTGATTTGTTTAGATACAGTGCGATTCACACTGAAAAGGCCAAAAAAAGGAAGAAGAAAGTGCAGAGTTTGGGTGAGATCCTGGATGCAGAGGCATGGGCAATGTGGACTCTAGACCCTTCAGAGGGATTTTGGGGTGAGTGAAACAAAGCTAGCTTCAGGTAAAGCTATTTATTTACCAATGCATTTCTCTCAGGGGAGACACAAGTGACGTCATCAGTCACTGATTTCAGTCACAAATATCAAAAAATCTTTATGAGAACTACTGGCAGCAACTGGATTTGAAGATTTAAGATTTACATCTTTACATATCGCACATTATATGATTTTATTTGTCAACTGAGAACACCAACTGACCCAAACTGGAACAGACCTGGCCCAGTCGTTACCACAATTTAGGGCTGCAGAGCTCCTCGATGCTGGACAAATCCCAAGGTACTAAACCTTTCCCCAAGGGGAACAAATAATCTCTTAGTTTTCTACTCTGCAAGATCACCATGCCACTATCCCCTGTGGCCCTGGTCAACCATCACTGATGCACAAGAGAAGGTTTAGAGTCTCAGGGGAGTCATGAGAGCAGATTATCACCTCTGCCAGTAGATAAACAGTGGTCATCATGTACAATCACCACCAGACGTTTGGATTGGATCCAGATCTGATGTCCCTGGTGAGTGTATGTGTCCTACAAGCCTAGGTTGTCCGTGTGGATAAGGTTTGCCTGTGCTCATCGCAGAAGCCATGCCAAGTTAGCCCAGCGGGCTCTAGCTGTTGATCCTCTGTCCTCGTCCTAGAGGAATTTCCCTCCTAATCCAGCGTGCAATCAGAGGCATCTGCAGTGTCCACTTCGCCAGATTTCTTCCGTCTCCCCCAAACACACACAGACATGCTACGGCATCTGTTAGGACACACTCATGCCAGGGAGAGCTGCAGCTGTGTACATACATACTTTTTTGGAAACACACTCACCAGAGATCGCTGCGTACAGGGGATTGGGAAGTGAGCAATTGCTTCACTGCTACTGTGGTGAGCTGTCAGCTCCCATGACCAAAAAATCCACCTCATCAATGACAAAGGCATATCATCACCAGTTGGCAGAGTTCACAACCTTCTGTTCTGCTCAGCTCAGGACTTAAAACACTGCCTGAGATTCCAAAAATCTGAGACATTTGAGGTATGATTGATTTAATTTGTCTTGGATAGGACATTTTATACTTTTGAAGGCTCCTCTTCACTTACTGTTTTTTGTATCAAATGCATAAACAGTTGGTTTGTGAAACTAAAAGATAAGAAAATTAACATGCAGAGTAATAACCCCTGTGCCCTACCTTCCCTGACAGGGTGACAGAATAAGTGGGAAATGGATGAATAGATTCTGGATGAATGACAGGAAATTTATCAGTCTGACATGAGATGTGGTATTAACAGCTCATATCCTTTAAGCTAATTTTCCAGAGAGTCTGTCTGCTCTGAGTAGTGATGGGAATTGCAGTTCTTTGAAGGGAGCCAGATCTTATGGCTCCGTTTCATTCAACATCCTTCTTTTTGGCTGGACCCCAACAACGGGGCCAGCCCTATAAACATGAATTTCTGTCCCTGACTGACTGACTGAGTGATGAGGTTACACCATTGGTTGGCCGAGTTTCCCCATTGGCCGTTGCGATTTCAAAATGAAATGTCGCGAACAGTGCAGCCCATTCTAAATTTATAACATGCTGAAAGGAATGTCCCTTTCCTTTAATAAGTTGACCACAATTTCACACACTCATACATGGTCCAGCCATATACTAAGATTTTATCTATGCCTGTTTTTAAAGGAGGCACTTGTTACTAGGTTTATCTGCAATATAATCATTAAGGGCAGAGAAATTTGGGCCCAATGACAAAAAGTACATCTTGGTTCTCTTCGTTCGCTCCAAAGGGTCGTTGAAAAGAATCGGATCCTTGGCGAACGTAACATCATTACCTCTGAGTAATGCTATATTAGAATTATTGCTGATAAAACCACTATTATGTCGTTTTTCTCCCCGAGTTTTAAATTAAGGTAATAGACAAGCTGGTGGTACAGTCTTAGAGAATTAAAGCGGGGACTGAAAGAAAAGGGGGGAGGGGGTATGATAAGTGCGGACAAGGAACAGTGAGCAGCAGATGAAATATGTGCATGGAAAACATAATTACCAAAAATGACTTTCATACACTCCTATCCCACTGCAGTGCAGAGGACAAAACCCCACTAAAGACTGTTAAACACAGACATAGCAGACTAAAGCATTCTAACAATTTCTCCTCGTAATGCTCTATACATCTTGACAGGGGATTATATGCACAGCTAGAAGCTATAAAAAGACATTTCGCACAGTTTTGCAGCAGCACTACAGGGCGTGGACAAAGTGTTGAGAGGAGAAGACAGCACAACATTGATCATTATATCACCCAAATTGCTTTATTCCATAGAGTGTAGTTCTGTCATTGTGCAGATGAAAGCCCCGTGGTCCAAATAAATCCAGAGCTGCCTTTTATTTAAACAACCAGTGTAATCTCCCTTTGATACCAGGTGTTGATAGGCAGAAGAGATACACTGCATGTACATCTTCCTGTCATGGATATCCTTTCTGTGTGCATTTGTTTGTGTGTGGTGTACGGACACAGAGTATTGCAAATGTGTGACAATGTGTGTCCTTGCCTGCCCCCATGTTTGTGAATGTGTGTGCGCGCGAGCGTTTGTATTTGAACATCTTGGCAATGTTCTCAAGATCCCTGCAGGCGTTTAGATCTCCACAAATCCCCCGGTCCTTCCCAGCTGAGGCAGGTGCACGAGGCCCTCTCCTTCTCTAGGCCATGCTAGGCAGGAAAGAAAACGCTGCCAATCCCAGATGTAGGGCATCCACTCGGCACTGTGTCAAGAGACACAGGAGAATGTGAGAGGAAAGATGAAGTGCATGAAGCCAAGAGTGATTTAGGAGAGAGGGAATTTAAGAGAGAGAGCAAAGTGTGAAAACTAAAGTAAAAACAACACTAACCAGGAGGAAATAAGGTGAGTAATGGACTCAAAGGGAGAAAAAAGTCTTTTGAAGGAGTATTGGCAGTCTACAAAGGGGAAAGGTATATGTGACCTTTGTCATGTACACTACCGGTCAAAAGTTTCAGAACACCCCCATATTTCCAGTTTTTAATGGAATTTTTAATGAAATGCCCGAGGTGAAAAAAAAAAAAAAAAAAAAAGTTTAGGACACCAAAAAACTGAAAAATCATGTACATTTCAATATAAAGAAAATGGGCCTTTTACAGGGATTAAGAATTTGGTTAATTTACAGCTTTACTGCAGCAATGGAAGTAAGTGAAGCATTGAAAGTTAATTCAAACAATTCCTACAGGTGCCCCCACTTTTGTTGATTACTTACAAACCCTCTGTCTGTACAAATAATTACAAATTGCAAATGTTTGCAAATTATTATACCAATACTGTACTGCAGGAATTAGTACTGTATGTTGCTGTCAGAATGCTGAGAAAAAGACAAGTAAAAAAGGAAGAAAGAACTAGTTGGTCAGGGGTCATGGTGCAGCAAAATAATGACCCAAAACAGGACGTTGGGCGATTTATCCAATTAATTCAATTAATTAAAGCGTTTGTTTTTGAACGATGTGAAAAACGCCTAAATCGCAAAATCGAGATTAGTCCTCAGCTATTACTCAAATGCAGCAGTTCTCTGTAGTTACTACAGTAACGTAGGCTGTCACCATTGCCTTGGAGATGCCTGCATGTCTGAGCTTTGACGGTCTAAGGCAATCTTGAGAAATGGCAGCCACAGCCGCTGAAGACAACAAAATACTACCGAAGAAAGGTAGTCAGTTACCTCTGTGATATGGTTTTGCAAGGTCCGATGTGGAACAGACCAACATTCTGTGTGAAGATTGTAAAAACTCTACAGCGATTCCCATACGTAGGCTCTACTTTAGCAGCCCAAACAACCCAGTTAGATAAAATCACTTGGTTTCAACTTAGGTAAATCTTACATTAGAAGGCCTTATTTCACTCTTTTCTAACTAACTCATTTTTGGCCACACACCTGTCTGAGTTGCACGGGCTGCAGTAACTGAGTGGGGACTAGAGGCTTCTCTATGCGCAGCCGCCATTGGTAAATTGTAGTGTCTACCGAGTCTACATTTGAGGCATTTAGGGAACATCTATAAATTGTAACTAAACATAACCTTGGTTACACTCTCCCCCTCTAAACTGCATGAGTCTCTGTATGCACATTGGTCACACATCAAGCCACCAACCACAACAAGTCAATTCTCAACCTGTGGGAAACACTGCTCCATTAGAACTAAAAGTAGCAGCACAACAAACCTGTTCCAGCACATGAAATAAAATATGCTGTGGAATGGGAGCAATGTGTGTCTCTTTGAGATTCTGATGCTAACTCCTGTCCCAAATCCAAAACCACAGCTAAAATGCAGCAAACTTTAGCTGCCTAATTTTCCAGTGTCAACATGTATTACGAGACAGGGTATTGTTGTTATTGTTTGGTGATATTGCATATATGCGATGTGTAGTTTTAATAAAGAAAACTATTATTGAATCATGTTTTGTCTGAAGGTCATGTAGACAGGAAACAAAAATTGATTAAAATCAAGAAAAATCCATAACACTGGAAAAAAAAAAAAAAAAAAAAAAAAAAAAAAAAAAACTATCTGAGCGATAAGTTGATTTCGATTGTAGAAATAATGCCAAGTGTGTTCAGCTGCTGGATTAGTAGAAAAATTAGATTAAATTTAGCTCTGAAGGAAGATTCCATGATTCCTTGTTTTTAAAATTTCAATGTTTATTTTTCTATGCTTTAATTTTTGAATGTTCTAAAACCTTTGACCAATAGTTTAATGGCTTGCACTATGCACCGAAACCAGCGCCGGAGGGTTTTAACTGGTTTGGTCATACACCTTAAGTCTGCCATCTCTAAACAAACACAGACACAGTCACATCCATTGAACGCTCCGCAGGGATTATCATGAGTCTGTAAGTCTTCCCCTACAAATAGCCGAATGGACTTGATATGAATTCACAAAGCAACAGTAGCCTGCACTAAAGAAGAGAATCTGGAATCAAATTGTGGCGCAATGACACATGGGAACATCTCTTTCCTTTATTGTTATTTGTAGCTGTGTGTTTGTGTGTGTTAGAGGGACAACGTCTGCCTGATAAATTGCAGATGCACATGAAACCTCGGCTTCCTGCCATTTGTTTTGTCTTGCTCAAGTCTCTCAAAAGATCCCAGCATTATTTATGTTCGCAGCTGATCAGGGCAGAAATGAGATATAGCTCGAGGAAGCTTGTTTTGGCAGGCACATTAATACTGGGGCCACTACTGGTCTGATGCTACACTTCAAAATTGAGAAATGGAAGGGGAAAAAAAAGAAATGGAGAAAATAGAGGGGAAGGAGTTACAAGAGGATAAGAGGGGAACTCACTTCAGTAATCTTGGTAGATAACAAACTGGAGAGTAATGCATGTACAAGGTCAGGTGACTGAGAGCTACATCATTTGATGATGAGTATTGAGCAGGCAGCCAGAGAGCAAGAGAGGCATTCATCCACTTCTGCTGCTGCCCTGTGACTGAGGGAAATCCAGTTCTCGGGCACGTCTACACATCATCACACAACCTGTCTTGCAAACTCTCTCTTTCTCACTCTACCCCCATCTTTTTACTATCAATTCGGAAAACGAGTAACAGGATAAGACAATTCCACAGGGACGACACATTGCAAGCCTTCTTTCTTAACGCCCCCATCTTATTTATCAGTTTACTGACAGACACGGTGAAGAACAGAGATGTCTGGATCCTCTCCCTCTTATGGCTAAATCATGTTGCGGGCGAAACAGGTCCTGTCCCGCTGCTTTGATCACCCCTCAAGGATTGACAGACTGACTGATGGGACCAAGTCAGTCCTGCTTCCTAGTCATCTCCCTGCAAGATGAGGACAGGAGAGGCAGAGAGAAAGCAGGCCAACAAACAGACTGTTGATGACAAATCCATAGTGAGTCTGTAAGCACTGTTAGTTTTTGGATGTGGGAGTCTGGAAAGACATAAGGGGCTTGCAGTAGAGGACTTTTAAAGACATGCTTCATGGCTTCAATTTTACTGTGCCCCGCTAATTATGATATTTCCATGTTAGCCTTTTCCAAGCAATTCCATGTACTGAGAGACAGAGATGGAGAGACAAAGGAAGAAAGAAGCATGGATACCGCACACTATATGTGAGTGTCATTCCAGTCTGTCGCTCAGGAAGTGGTGGTGACACTTTAAAATTCCCTTGATGTCTCCCTGGCACCTGGCCACTGTTTGTCCTTCATGTGTTCTGGTGAGCAAAATGTCTCTGAGCTCTACAGGGGCTCTCAAGGGGGATCTAGATACACTGTTTTGTGCAGTACTGGATCATATGTCTGTGACTGGGGTTGACTATTCTTTCTCCAGATGTGCATGTTTGTGTACATGAGTGTTTTTCTCATTGAAAAGTATTACATTTTAAGCCAAGTGTTATCTTCATCATTCTGTCTTGTAACCTGCAAATTCTCCTGGGTAAGAGAAAGAGAAAATACCTGCTGGAGCTATTAAAAAGAAGACGTAAAATGACTGCAAAGATGACTTATGGAGACAAGAAATGTTCTCTGAGGTCTAGAGTTTGGCCAGGAATAACCTATTAGAAGATCTCCTCAATGGCAGTTTGGTATAAAACCCAGAGCATAAATCACAGCGTTATGATATCCATTAAAATACCATACAACAGTGGCCTCGGATGGTAGGCAAATGGTATTGAAATGCACACACGGTACAGAACACGCGTATGTTTTGAAGAAGGACTGGTTTGTATTTGTTGTGGGTGTCACTAACGCAGTTATGGCATTTAGTGCGTGACAGAGATGAAAGAAGTGGCGGGTGTATGATTACAGAAGGTGCACACTGAATAAACGCTGACTCAAAGTGTCAGGATTGGTCCTATACCTCATCACTCACAGCCCACTTTCTCAACGCCACTCACCGCAAAATGCCAGGTCTCTTCTTCCACACCTGAGCGCTTAGCTTTAATGCATACTAATTCACTGTCTGGCACCATCACATAGGTAGAGATTGAGGTCCAAACTGTTAAAAATAAGGGGGAGGCTTGCATGGAAACAGGCTTACGCATAAGCAGATAATAACAACAAATTTAAAATGCTGGCTGGGTTACATCCAGTTACAGCATTTTTGTGCTGCTGATCAGTCGTCCCTGTAATGGAACCAAGTGATTTGTCAAGAAAGCAAGCAGAGGTTACACCAACAAGTCAAAATAGTTTGTAAAAGGCCAAACATTCTATGAATGATCTTTCAGTCTAGCACACTTGATCACTTCTCATTAACCATAATACTTCTCAGCTTGTAAACTAAGCTCACAAACTCTGCTACACAACAGGTCAGTATAACGATGACCAGTGATCCTGTCCATTTAGTACTGCAGTCTGGCTGACCATCACTGACCACCCAGGCACTGACCAGATAGGGTGTGTGGCAAGGCAATGGAGAGAGCTGGAGACATCTAAAAAAAGAGTCAATCGCACCTGTGGCCCAAGTGCTGTAAAGGCCAGAATGCAGAGTCAGGATGAGTCAGTCTAGACAATGTGTTATTAAAGGAATTAGCTGGTCTTATATTGTGATGGAAGGGACAAAAGCAGACACAGGGCAGCTGATGATGAGCTATGCAGGTTCTACGACCGACTCCCACAAGCAGACTGACCACTCAGATCTGGACGGAAGCAACTGGGCCCGCCAGTGTGGCACAAGATACAAAAGTTCAAGTTTTATTGTCCCACTGATAAGAACACATTACAATAATCTACATGAAAATGACACTGCAGTTCTGCACTACTTTCAATGAGATGCTTCATCACATTTGAAGAGTAGGAGTTACTGTTTCCATCTTATAAATATTATAATGATGACTTGTGTTGTCATCTAAACACACTATGTACTTGGAGCTGATTAGTCCTAATAGATACTGCAAACAACCTGCAGTGTGTTTAAAAAAAACACATCTTAATGGTCTTGATCAAATAAATAAAAGAACATACTAAGATCTTAAAATCCAGGTTTAGAACTAATGTTAATAAAAAGTATTTCAGGTCATTGTTGGCAACAGATGCATAGAAGTTTCATAACTCAATAGTACAGGAAAAAGGCCATGAGCATTAAGGTAAAAGGCTACAAGCCTCAATGCAACTAATAATATTAAAAAATAATAATAATAAAATTTACTATTCTGGGCTGCCAGGGCTGAGGTAACAGTAAATCAATGACTGAATTCTGCTCACATGGAGACGTAATCTGTTGCCAGTAATAATACTATATTTACACTATACTGTGTCTGTGTAATTTGCATGTCTGCTCTTAACAACATTTGAATACGGGTGAAAACATTAGTTTTACAGTTGTTTGATGTGCCACATCAGTATGACTTATTAAGCAGAAAATTTGAATCATAGGGTATGAAGAATGTTCCATATTATCTGCAAAACAAAATCTCCCTGACCTTGCCTTGACTAAAGATGCAGACGAATTTTAATCAATATGCGCCTGTCACTAAATAGAATTTATCACCAGCATTGGGCTGCTGAAATGATACTTAAGGCACTGAAGTCTTAAAGAACATCTGTAAGGCATTATCTTCCCCCTATACATTGTTTGTTTTTGTCAAAATATGTCAAACGCTGAGAAAGGCAGAGGTGACACTTGTTTCCTGAGGGGCAAAACTTTTTTGCCGTAGCTTATTACAACAAGAAAATATTTGAAAGATTTTCTGCATTAATTTGAACCTACCCTGTAAAGACATAAAAAAAAAACAATACCTCCGACAACTACAAAGTGAACATATTGTAGATTAGTGGTAATACATCATACAATACATCAACTTGTTTTCCTATCAACTGTTCCTTGTCAATTGGGGGTTTGGTTTAGTCCACCCGGGTACTTAAATCAACGTGTAACGAAGCAAAAAATGCCAAATGGTTTCATCATCTGTTTAACTCAAAACTGGATTTCCAGGGTTACTTTCTACTTTTTATTTAACCATTGTTTCTCAAAGCCAAATCATAGTCACTTAGTTCCGACAACAATTTGCCAGTATTTGAATGAATGAATTAGATTCCAAACAGCCAAGCTAAACTATTGTTCAGGGAAAGATTTGAAATTAAGATTCAGGCCAAGGAGGGAAACACTCAGCCCTGCCAAAGACAAATAAAAACCAAGGAAATGGAAATAACGCATGCTGTTGACACTGCATTCACTCACACAACACGCACTCAGTGTTCTTCATCTAAACCTCCAGCCATTTCAACGCCTGTATCCTTAGCTCTCTGAACAAAAGAAAAGTGTGGAACATTTGGTTAACAGTGAATCACTTTTTATGGACTAATGGCTAAATCATTTGTGCCATAGTTTGAGACAAACTGCACAGATGGGCAGTCTTTGTTACTTAGGGACCGCAGCCCTCATCTGAGATAATACAGCTATACCATAAACCTGCAACTATAAACAACAAGCATCACATCCTGCCAACTGTTACTGAAAAAGAATACCATTTTGATGATGACCACAGATGGAAACAGTTTCGACTTATTAAGAGCATGAACACACAGGTAACTGGCTCAAAGGACTTGATAGTACCACGGTCGAATGTTGTATAGATTGAGAAATCTTTTTTTTTCTGGAATGAATTGCTCAGAATGATACATTTGATTGTTCAGGTGCCAGTTTTATGTGATAAGAACTATCACAGGGGGAAGTATTATTGCCTCTTGTGCTAGCTGATATTCAGCAAAGTAATTAAAGCTAAATCATGAAGATAAATGATCATAAAAAATTTAAACTGGTGAAGAGCGAACCTCTCTGAGCTAATTACGAGTTTCTTGTTAATGTTTACTGCTTCAGTGAGGTAACCTCCCTCACTGGATAGATTTAAGAAAAACATGAAATCTGCTATAATCTGACATGTGATGTTAACGAGCGCATTCAAATCACGTCCAACACTTCAAAAAAGAAAGGGAGTGACAACAGCCTTTTATTTTGGCATACCAAAGCATGTCAAAATAAAAGCAAAAGAGATATAAATGAGTAATGGCAAATGAGTTATTGTAAAAAACGAGTTCTAAAAATAAAAACAATAGCTTCATACCTGCTCCCTTTGCACATTAATATCAAACCTATCAATTGAATCGCTCTGTAAAGAGAAAAGTTAATCATTTCTAAGTGCGGAACAAGATATTTGTATGAACTTGGATGCAAGCACTCACCTGATATTACTTGAGGAGGTATTAATAAGGGGAAAGAAAGGAGAGAGGGAGCAGGGCTCAGATAGGACTCAAAGCTGAAAGAGAGATGTGGGATGTATTTCAGGACAAAACCACTGACATTGGTTTTGTCCTGAAATACATCCCACATAACAATGCATGTTTGTAACTTAACTGCCTGAATGACTTGTAATAGAAAAACATCTGTATGCAGTATCTATCATGAAAAATCTGTTCTATCATAGAACATCAATTTATGACATGCACTATTGCTTTTGAAACTCAATAGCTGCACAAGCCAACAGATGCTACCCTAACAGAGCCTGCAAATAAGGTGTGCCTGACTTATCTCCCACCCTACCCCCATTTCCATCACATTGCAATGCGATACATCTCACCATTTGGCCATTAATCCTGCTAAGGTATGGAAAGGAGATTATTCATATTGTGATTGCAGCAGTGCCCTCCATGACTCTTCCAGAAGGGTAAAGCAGACCAGATAGGGGCAGCCAGAGAAGGCCCCAGAGCAGCGAACATCCCCCCCAGCCCTGCAGAGCTGCCTGCCTGCCTGCCTGCCTGCCTGCCTGCACGCGGCTGTGGCTGTGGCTAAATTTAATCCCTCCTCCCCAAGCATCCCAGCACATCACGTTGGGATTCTATTACTCTCCTGCGTCCCAGCATACAGAGAGTCATGTGAAAGCCGGCCACAAGCCTCCACGGCTGGCAGTGCCCTTCCTGCCCCTGCATTCAACATTCAGTCCAGTTAATGCCATTCGTATCTAACCAGCTGCCCAATCGCTCTTTTGCACTTTCTCTGTCTCCTCATCTCTACTCTTCCTCGCCCCTTCTATGGCTTGACTACCCCACCCGCCCCCCCTTCTCAACTTCATTCCCCTCCAAGTACAGCTCCTCTCATCCTGAGAGCGGGGGGTCAGTGGTGGACGAGCTTAGGACGGAGACTGATGGTGGGTAACGGGGGGGGGGGGGTGAACCCCAGCCAAATAGGGATCAATAAGGAGATGGGGGTGAAGGATGACTCCTCTTATGGGCAGAGAGGTGGAGGAGGATGGGGGTGAGGAAATGCCACTGCTGCCACATCAGGTCAAATCACATTTTGATATCCCAGTACGTCTCCTCCACCGGTGGAGTGCTGTCAGCAGCGTGACACGAGGCTAGAATATACACTTCAGTGATGGTTCATAGGCATGAGGATAAAGTGCCCTGCCCTGCTGAAAAACTCTCCTGACTAACCAAGTGGCAGGCTGACATCGCAGGGCTGATCCAGCACGTAGATCATCAGCTCTCACTTGGCCATGTATGAGAGTGTTAGTTGTTGAGCCTGAAATAGACTGACATGCGTCAATGAGGGCAATGGAGTCATTAGCTATTCCCTCTGAACAGCCAGCTCACTCTGACTGAGCAATACACAGGGGTAAGCATGGATTTCTGTAGCCAGCTTATGCAAATTGCATAAACAGGTTGAACCCATCCCAGGTTGCAATGCAAGGGAGGGAACAGATAAAGAAACAGAGAAAGAGGAGAGAAAATAGAGGTAGAGATTTAGTTTGAAGGAGAAAACCCCCAAAGCTTTGCAACATGCAGTCATTCTGCAGACATGACCATAAAGCATGCTGCAAACTCCCCTCCTACCCATTCAAACAGTACATGACGTCGTCACTCCCTCATGTGGTCACATCAGGGTCACACTGACCTCTAGTGGTCTCAACAGGAACACAAGGCTCATGACAGCAGGCCATGAATGAGAGATAATTTGTTCTTGAAGTAATTTTATCAGAAAATTGATTTTAAAGTTAGTGACTCTGGTCTAGTACTTCTCCGCTGATAGGGATGAATGGCCGTTGGGAACAGCTTGTTTCAGCGCTATGTGAACTGCAGTCTCAGCCTCCCTGCTTTCAAATTACCCACTGGTGAACAATCCTTCTCTCTCTTTCTCCACCCTTCCCACTCTCCCTCTTTCTTTTCTCCCCTCCTTCCCCCCTTTTCATCTCTTTCTCTCCTAAGATACCTTTAGAAATGTTCTATTTGAACACTATTGATTTTGTGGGTTACACCACACACCAGAAAACCCGGACAGAAAATAGAGCCACTCTATTCAGTCGGGGGATCAAAGTGTCCTCCGGTTGGTGTTGTTTAATGAAGCTAGAGTTTTGGTGCTGAGTGCATTACAAGATAATTTTAAACAACAACTTAAGAGCCCCGAGGGGTGGATAGCATCTTGAATCAAATTTTTTCAGAGACACCTTTCATGAGGCAAGAGTTTCTTTATTTAATTTTGCAAACTGTTTTACCATTCCAATTATGCCTTTATGCTTAGCAGTGCAAATGGCTGCTTATATAATCAGAAGCATAGCTGGATGTTTAAAAGACTGCTATGCAGTAATCTTGTAAATGTGGTACATACTATCAAAAGCAGTGCCACATACTGTACATACAGTATGTCGGCTATTAGTTATGCTGAGAAAAATCCATACATGCTATATTGCTCCAGATTCACTAGATGGCACCCACTGCAAGGAAACAATGATATTCAAGTCCAATCATCAGTTATATTCCATTAAGTGATTCTAGTCTCATAAATCCTCCTTAAGAGGTACAACACAATAGCCGCAATATATCACTAAAAAGGTATTCCTGTCTTCTGCAGACCTGTGATGATTAAAATGGTCTATCTACCATATTATGCATTAAGATTGGCCCTTTTAAATTGTACAAATCCACATGGATGCAACAGGGTATGTTACAAGATTGTCATGGTGCTCTGGCTGAAGGGCTCTCCTCGACTCAGCTTACAGCGTTATTACTATCAAAGCCACCGGAAAATGTAGGCATAATTATGTTTCCAACGGAGCGCTGATGGCAAAGTCATAGTAATGTGTCGGACGACTCAGAGCAGCAACTTCTTCTCTAAGAGGCTGCATGACTATGAATGTCCCTTATTAAAAAGGAGTTGCCTCTTCAGGATCCATATGTAATTCAAGTGAGGCTGTTATTCACATGGTAGTTTCACTTTTTGTCTGGGTGAAATCTTGCCCCAACATGCAGCATAGGGCCAAAAAGGTGCCTTTGATTATAAGGTTTCTGTTATACCCTGCCTCCAATGGCAGTTTCAGTTATGCTTATGTCACTGGTTTAAGCTGGTCAGAAGACTAGAAGTCAACACTGACTGCTACCGTGATGACTATCCAAAAATCCCTCAACAATCTATGCCTCCTCCACTCCTATACCATGTTATGTTATGGGTTTTTGCCTGGTAAGTAGTTGTTTAAACATGAATTGGCTAGCAGAATCATTATGTCATTATGTCGTGGTTACCAAACCTCATAATATTACCAGTTACATGAAGTATGACGGAGGTCCGGTGACTCTAAAGTCAGCAGGAATATTAATCCTCACTCTAACAAAGTGAAATAGAGACAAAGAGAAAGAGCAGAAGAGAAATGCTCTCAGTTATTGTTAAGAGCTCACAACTAGCCACTAAAACATAGCTCATCACTCACTCCGGAGCTTTCATTTGCTATTCAGGACCTCAGGGGACCGAGCATAAATGTTGAACAACCACAACTGGCACACAATCAGTGAGAGGACGTTTCTAGAGGCAGCGGATGGAAGAGGTGCCACTTTTAGGTCAGTTGATTCAACAGAGAGTGAATGAAAAAGTATTGGAAAAGTTCTGGAAAAGTTTTAGAGAATGTAATGTATGGAATAGCGCTTATCTATAAGCACAGACATTATTGGCCATGATATACTTTACTAGAAAGTTTACTTAATTTTAATGCATCTAATTTAATTCATTTTTTATAGTTTTTTTTTTTTTTTTATCCATCAGAACAAACACTTTTTTTCCCCAATTGGGGTCAAATCTGCATAGGGCAATTCAAGAGCAAAATGTTTCTGTTACAGAGGAAGAGAAAGATAATCAGTCACTCGATAAGACCAAAATTAGCCGGAGCAGTTGTGGGAGATTAATACCTGCTCATCTGTGTCCATTCTCATAGCTCATTAGGCACACTTGAAGGTATGGAATTATAACTTACATACATTATATCATCATCACCTAGAGTTGCTGGCAGAAAGCCGCTTAAATTTTTTGTCAGATGCAGGGAGGTGTGCAGATAGGAGAGAGAGAAGTTTTAAAATTAGGGAAGGCTAACAATGCAAATAAATCTTGATGTCCCCAAACCAACCACTATCCAGTATAAGAAGTTGGGTAGCTTGTTCATCATCATAACATCAACAAACTCTGATATGTACTTTATGTAGTATGTAATCTTAGAAGAGTTATTTAGGACTAGTGAGAATTTTAAGGCAGGACAAAAAGTGAAGTTTACTTTTCTTGATGTATGTTAGAAAATGGGGAATTTAACCAAAAACAAAGTGTCATGAGTACATTTCAAAGAAATGTGAATTGTTAAAACGATTGATAACTAATACAAAAGAAAAATTAAAAATGTAAATGTCCACTTTCAGCAGAATACGAACTACATCCTTCTACTCAAGGTCAATATGCTCAACATTCCTGTCGGTAGGTCAACAGACCTTAAATTAATACCTTTGAAAAGCAATTTAAAATCCCAATAACACCCCTGACATTGAACCATGACAGATCCAAACCTGCACCACTTCATTCCAAGGACTTTCAAAGATCAAACTGAAATGTTATCTCATAAAGAGGCTTTGTGCTATAGAGACGTATCTTTGCATAACAAAACAAAAACAACCTTTTCAAAAACAAAGTCAACATTCAACAGCGTTGCCTATCATTTGATAAAAGGCCAGGATCCTCTTTGAACCCGTCTGACCCTGCCAAAGCAAGTGTGTTGTATTGTGTTCTGCTAACACAGCCATCAAAACAGAGGCTGGGGAGCCGTGCTGTGAAGCGCAGTGAAGCAAAGCCTTGATGTTTTTACAGAAAGAACATAACTGGGGCTGTGAAATACAGTGCCCTTTTTCCTCTCCTCCAACCCCCGCTTCCTTCATCCTCCCCTTCTCCCCTTGTCCACACTCAGAGTTTACTGTGTACTGAGTGAAGTTGCTTGAAACCCCTCAAAACTCCTCATTTCAGCTTACCCTGTCACTCCTCAAACTTAGAGCCAGAGGAAGTCCTTGTCAATGTCACCAACTGAAAAGACAGCTTGCGTTAGAATAATAATAAAAATAAAAAAAAACAACTGCTCAAAAAAATGAAGCATTCAGCGGAAAATGTTTTTGTGGTAGTGATTAAAAGGAATAGAAGCCTGCAGTTATGAAGTTCCACACAACTACGGTGGCCTTTTGAGGACAGCTCAACAAGTCAGCTGCTTTAGCTCTGTTTCATTCAGTGTTAGCAGTTCTTCAGCAGGTTCGCCTCACTTTCAGCTGTCTGACGACTTTAGCCATGATATGGTCTGCTTAAGGGCTAGTTCATCAACTTCAGCTACGATGTTAGGACGAAAGAGGAAGAACTGAAGGTGATGAGGTACAGCTTAACCAGATGCAGAAGAACGTGGTCTGAGGGATGCTGAGCTAGAGAGATGAGAGAAGAGCAGAATGTGAAGATGTACAGCTGAGCCCGACAAGCTGCGCACCATACAGGGATGCTCCGATCAATCAGGTATCATCAGATGTTCTTTACAAATGATCCAGTCAATCATTTCCAATTGATTTTTCCGATCAGATAAACCTCAAAAAAAGTATTTCTTACAAGCTTCACAAAATTCAACCCATTTTTTGATCCTCGTTTATAACCAGGGCTGTCAATTCCCAGCTCTGGAGTAGCATCTGTGCTCAAAGAAGTCTCAATCACAAATGACACAAAAATGAAACCTGAGCTGAAAGCAGAGCAGAGGCACAGAAAGTGTCGCACGAAGACACGTTCAAATAAAAGAACAAACTATCACACCAGCTAGCAGTATAAGCACCTCTGTACACACTTAAACAAATGTAAATTACATTATTGAAGATGTTCACTTGAGATTCCAGGTAAAGTATCAGGAGTATAGGTTCTGTAAAGCACTGGATCGGCAGAAAAAGACAAAAAAGGATTTCCCCTATTATATCAATTGAGAAAGCGAGCCAATTTAAAACTGCAGTGTGATGGAATTCAGCTTGAATGCAAAAACCCGATGAGTAACCCTTGTCCTTGTTGGACCCCTCTAAAAAGGAGAAAACAGTGAGAAGAATTTAAAATGCAAACTGAATAAGCATGACAAAAAGGGCTTCTCCTGAAGCTGAGTGTTTAGCTTGCCTCACAGGGATTTATAGTGACAACCTTGGGCTATTAATTTCCCTTTTTTCCTCCAGACAAGCCTGTCCAGACCAACCAGTCTCCACGGACCACCTTCTTTATTACTCCGAGCTAACTTAGAGCCCAGATGTTGCTGCCATTAAAATAAAATAGAACAGACAGCGACATTCTACAGTCACAGCTGTCTATGAAGCTTTTCTCTGCAGTGTGGATGGATGATTTGACTCCCAAAGAAACAACTTAAAACTGTAAACACTTCTGCAATTATGCCAAAAATATTTTTTAGGAAATACATTTGGACATTGGTCAAGGTCATGCTGATCCTGACTGCAGAACCAACAGCGACTGCCAGAGGTCGCTGCCACACTACACAGTCCACTACCATCACTGGCCATCTGGAGCCAAAGGCATTGAGCCTGGTTATAATCAAAGTGTTTGACCTGAGCTCAGAACATTTAATGAACAGAGAGTTTTTAGAGCAAAAGATCCTTGGAGGCTTCACTACTGCTTACTGCTGACAGGGTGCTTCATCCTGAACAGCATGACCCAGAATGAAAAGCAGCCGCCTTCTTTCACACTGTGTGCTGGCTGGCATCTTGGTGGTGCCTGTTTTACATGGATAGTCATGATCCACAGTGCTTCCTTATTCATGTTAGCTTACCGCATTCAGCCTAAGGATCGCAGCACGAAAGAGGTTAGCAGCTTATGCCTTTTCCCCTCTTTAGCCTTCATATTTCAAGCGCAACTATGCACTGGGTAACCAAAAAAACAGAAGTACCCGTACTGAAATGTTCAGAGACTGCTGAGATGACATCTTTGGTTATTTGATAGTTGACTGAGGTCTATGGTGTTTTTGTGGTGCTGTTGAATTGGAACGTACACTATTATACGGAGGTATTTCTAGTACTTTGTCTGCATCATTGATTAGGTGTTGCAAACTGTTACCCAGCCTAACTGATGTTTGTTACAGTTTATTTAGTATTTTTTAAACTAAACAAAAATATTTATATTTTTTTACACATCATTAATGGGCTCTGTTACTCGCCATGGAATCACACAAATGCTACTGTTGTAAGAGATACATATTTCCCGGCTGGAGAAGTAAAGACACAAGCCAGTCAATCACCACTGTTGTTCCGTAGAATGCTATTTGTTTAGCCAGAGGCTGTCTTGGCTTAAGTTAAACGCCAGATCTATGTGAAGTTAACACATAAATGACCACTGCTTGGCTGAATCAAAACACTGTGGCTTTGCAGCTGTATTGCTGATGTGTGCCTCCAAACATACTCAGGTATGTGTCTCTGCAAGCACAATATAGCTTCGAGCTGGCCTGTACTGATCCAACACAACTGGCCATACATCTTAATATGGAGTAAGTGTTCTGTATATAGAACCACTATTCAGATACAAGCCGTCTAACAGTGGTTGACATATAAGAAACAACAGAGAGAACATGCAACATTACTGTGGCAGATTTAACACAAGCAACACTTACTCCACAAACTGAAATATTAGTAATGCAGGGCCACTGTTGTTGTGTGCTGTGTGGGAACAGCAAAACCATGTGTAGTAAGAAAGCAAAATACATTTTCATGACCAATAACAGGTATCTTTTTAGACACAACTTCAACAGTAATTACATCAAAATGGCTCTTTCAGATGCATACTTAAAGATGTAGGCAAAGGACTGCTGGCACTCCCTATTCTTGCAGACACTGAGTGACGTTAGTGACTACATACTGTAGGGAAATTCTGGTTGCTTTTCCTTGTGTATCTGAAGCCGTTATGGTGCAAAGTAATTTATGCCCATAACCAATTACAGGTACAGGCAATACAAGAGGTCGTGCAGGTTATGTCGCTGAAATTGAATTTTAAGGCATAAGGCTTGTGTGTCAGTGTTTGTGTACATGTAAGGGGCGATTTCCTTTAGTCACCCATGCCACGGTTTGGAGGTAGGCTGACAGGAAGCAGACTCATACCAGATCAGCAAGTCGGCCCTGAACAATCTGTAACTTAGTCAAAGGAGCATGTTTCCTGAAATGTCTATTGTCTTATTTTTAGAACACCCCGGAGCAAACTGGGAAACACCCACTACTACCCCTACAGGGGAACAAAGCTTCGGGACCTATTCCTTAATACGTCTTCATTTCCTGAATTTCCTGAGTTCATCCATTCTTGATTCTCAAAACCTTGTGTGAAACTAAATGAGCCAAGGGAAATGGTTTGTCAGCATCACTTGAGAGAAACCTCTCGCAAACAAACAATTATTCGCAGTTTGAAAGGGTAAAAACCAAGCAGCATGGAACATGGCGCAATTTCCCACCAGCTCAGATGTGGTCACAAACAGTGAGGCAGTGGGCACTCCGTCTCTCCGGTGACAGCCTGTCAAACAGAGGAAGAAAAACAGGGACTGTGGGCGACTCTTCAGATTAAATCATCGGCTAATTGGTAGACCTCACAGAACAATAAGGGCACACACACAGCTAAAATGAAGGCTGTTAAAAGGTAGATGTTTAGAGAAATGACACAGCGATGTGACAGTTATATACAGTTATGTGAGCGGCAACAGAGTGTTGAATGCTATTCAACACCACAGCAGCCCTAACAGCAACACAGCTGTCAGTGGTTGATGCAGATATTTGTTTGAACATGTGCATGCGTCCTTTCCCATTAAAAACACATCCTTTAAACACATTGCCAAACTAAGATATGGAAAAGACAAATGACCATACACAGCCTCCTCACTTGGGAAGTGGGGTCATTACCACTGACCACAGATTTAGCATGTGGACAAATCTTGGCCTTTGGAGATGACAGTATGCACTGGACAGACAGGAAAATTATAGTCAATGCCATACCGCTTCCCAAGCATCCCAATGATGCCGTTTCTGATCACTTTGGATATGAGTAACTGTCACAAGAACAAACAGTCCAACTGCCTGGTAGTCATAGATATGGACAACTATTTTAAACATACTTATATGTGTAAATCACATTGTGTTTCATACATGACTAGGTTACCTATAGTGAGCATGGCAGGATGCTGTGTTCACATGAGTCAGTGTCTATGTGGAAGCTGCAGGTTGACGACGCAGATGAGACCAGAATCTGTCCTATGAGCTTAACCACAGACCGTGGAACACTGTCTGCTGTGACAGGCTCGGCACCAGACAGCCACTCATTCTGCTTTCTTGTGGAACTTTGTTCCACACGATGTCAGCTCAACCAAAACCAGAGCTGATGGCCTCTGAAGCTGCCGAGTGTTTCTACAACCTGCAGCTTTCCACTCGCAGGTGCCCTGCTTAACATTTAGCCTTCTGGTCCTGCTGTATATGACACATGACTGGAAATAATTAGTGGAGGACTAAAATAAAATAAAGAAGAAGGAGAAGGGATCAGGAGGGGAAGCATAGGAGGAAAAGAGGTAACCCAAATATAAGGACAAAGGCAGGGAAAAAATTAAAAAAGGAGCAAATTTTAGGTGGAGACGTGGCATGTATTTACTCAGCTTTCCCTCCAATTTAGCCAAATGCAAAGTCTAAAAGTCATTCATTTTAATTTTCTGGCTTCAAAACTATAAGCTTGTGGGGTAGAAACAATAAGGCCAAGAACTGACATTTTCCTTCCACGTTTTAACCTTTCTTGTGTGATAAAAATGTTTTCTTTTTCTCAAAGAACAAAGAGTGTATTACACTTCACTACTTTTTTGGAGCCAGTACTTAACAGGCCTCTTAGAACAACACCTAATAAGGATTCTGTGAGCTCATTCATTAGGGGTGGTGAGGCAAAATTGATCTCAGAAAACTGAATTACTGCTCAGTGTGACTCTACAATACCCAGCACCAGGCTGATGTTTTTTCTTTTAAAAGTCACTCTTGTTGGTGAATGAATGCGCCCTGGGATGTCTGACACTTGGGATCAAGCCAGAAGAAGTATCAAAGGAAAACATGTCTGAAGTCAAACATCTGAAGCAGCCCTTTCAGATGACAGGAAACAGGAGAAAAACCTGCCCTAAGGCTGTGTACTGAAAATGTTCACTTGGCGTTCACATTGAACCTTGTGATGTGTTAAGAACGACACTGAAAGTGTATCTGCTGAGCAGCAGTACATCTCAAATCAAGGTTCAGCGCGAGTCTTGTCAAAGCTTGCTATAATTACACCACCTGAAATTCTCACATCAGATCTGCCATTGCCACCTGGATATCAATGCCTAACTTTAAGCTACACCTTTACTAATCGGCGCCGAATGTTTAAAGATTTGACATAACAGTTTGACATGGAGGTGCTAGTGATTTCATAATACTAAAAGCACTCTGAAAGTTGGATCCCCTAGCTCTCAGTATAAATGCGTACAGTAGGCAGGTCTGTTGGATATCCCCCTAAGGTTTCATTCACTTGTGATAAAGGCAAGAGCGTGAGAAGCTCCTTCAGTATATTCTTAGTACTGCCTCTCCCTTCTCGTCTCTCTGCTCCCCCTTCTTCGGATCCCAGGGGCCTACTGTTTTTTTAGGCTCTGCTCATCAATCTTATATTTTCCAATTTCTCTGTGACACTGGAATCTGCTCACAGGATTTTACTACACTTAGGCTACATAAAGAACTGAGAACAGTATTAAATTGAATATCAGTATATATTTCTATGATGTCTTTCTATCCAACTACACCAGACGTAAGAAAGGAACTTCAAAATAAAACAGGATGAGTTTAGTGTTTTGTAGGTTTATTATCAAACCTCTAAACTGTAAATCATAGTACATAGATTTAAAAATTTGCTAATTTATTCAGTTAAATTATGTGGGAGACATTAGCAGTAGAGATTAAATTATTATTCGTAAATTGTTCAGTCAATTGACAGAAAAATAATCAGCAACTATTTTGTCTATTAATCGTTTAAGTCATTTTTCAAGCAAAAAAAAACAAAACAAACAATTTCTGATTCCAGATTCTCCAATGTGAGGATTTGCTGTTTTTCTGTCTTACTTGGTAGTAAATTGAATATCTGTGGACTTTTGGTTTGACAAAACAGGACATCCGATAATGTCACCGTTTGCTTTAGGAAACCGTGGAGGGCTTTTTTTTTTGCCAATTTCTAGCATTTTATTGATTTAACTGTTAAATCAAGAAAATAATTGTCAGGTTAGTCAGTAATAAAGATTTTAAGGCATAAGGCTTGAACCTTAAATTAGTTACTTGCAGCCCTAACATATCCTGCACATTTATCAGTCCAAATAGTAAAAATGTGATAGCCACGGGAAGACCGCAGAAAATATAGCTGTATCTCCCATCAACCACGATTCCCTTTCCTCTGTTTAGCCGAATACAAGTCCAGTAAATCTGATCTAGGCCTTTCATTGTGTAATGTGGTCTTGTGGTCACTACAGATTCAGTGAAGGAGACATCTACCTGCCTGCTTGTCCTGACTTTCCCATAGTTGATCTTGCTCAACTATTGTTCTGTAGCCACTGGGTTCATTTTTCTGCCATCTACTAAACGATCTGCATCTCTGCCTGCCGGAGTCCCTGCGTGCCCAACAGCCCTCCTGTACATCTGAGGTTACCAAGAGTGAAATTTTACCCTGAGAGAATACTGCAGTGTGGCCAGCCTGAGCCAGACAGCCCTCTAGCATAAGGACCAGTCCAAACAGGAGGACTGAATCATTGGAGATAAATCTCTATTTATACTCTCCCAGGCAGGCATCCTGATCAGACCGTCAAATTTGATCACATGATGAACTGTAAGTATAGGGTAAAATATGTCATGCACAGCAGCCATAAATGTAATACTTGAAATTGTATTTTAGTAGTAAATAGTAATAATAGTAGTAAACAGAGGTATGATCACACAGCCAAATTTTTCTTTTGATTTTTCATTCTCAACAGTATCAGTCACAGAGTGTGTGTTGCTACACGATGGAGAGCTATTAAGGAGGCAAAAACCATTGATTCAAGCAGCAGTTAGAGCTTTTTTCAAGTAGCCAAGCATTCCATTTTAATGACACAGTCAACGGCAAGACAGGGGGCTTGGACACACACACAGCTTTGGACAAACACCAACGCAAATGTGGTGATGATCAATCACTGTGTTGTTCTGGCAGCTTTAAGTACTCACACGTGGGGCATATAATTTAGATCAGTTACTGGGAACTTCCTTTCCATAAAGAATTGATCATAATGCCGAAAATGCAACCAGAGAAATAAAATTACTAACTTTAGAAGCTGCACTTGCATCTAAGAACATATGGCCTTTTGGATCACATGCTGCAGCGGCTTTTACTTACATACTGAGCTTGTAGAATGCAGCCATGTGTATGTGAGCGAGAGGAAAAGAAAAAAACACATGATGGGGTAATGGCAGGTCAGAGGGTTGAACAGGAAATACTTAATTGATGCCCAAAGCAACTCATGATCTATGTAAGGAACAACAAGTGCCATGGATGGTCCATCAGAACTTATTACTGTAAATAACCCTCTGTCTTACTGGTGCGTCACAAACCTTCAGTGACACTACGAGGTTTTTAAATCAAGGCCGTCAGGCGCGCGCACACACACACACACACACACACACACACACACACACACACACACACACACACACACACACACACACACACACACACACTTTCACACAGCTGTTACTGATCACACACACCTCCTTAACCCTTAAAATACACCGTCCTGCCTGTGGGTTGCTTTGGCCTTGCCAGCACCACTTTAGGTGCCTTTTGTTCTGTACTGGACTCAATCTTCACGAAAGATTGACAAATTATAAATTGTTTGAAAGCTCTAAGGCTCCCGATTCTATCTACACAAAGCATTTTAAGATCCCCATAACACTGCAACAGCTCCTGACACAGAATTGGTTCAGACTTGTAGCTATGGAGTTGGATACTACTACCTACTACCGACCTTATGTTCCTCTTTTATGCCAAATGAATAAATAAAAGATAGGTAAGGCAAAAACACAAAACAAGCAAAAAAAAACAAAAAAGAAAAAACAACTTAAATTTCCACCATGTTTGTGACTCCGTAACTTTTGTTCAGTGTCTGTTATACTCATTGAGACTTTTTGGTTGTAAAATTTAAAGAGTTTACTTTCAAAGGGGACCAGAGTTATGACTGAAATCAAAAGGGTTGGAGAACAGCAACCTTTTTATTTTGGAAACATTATTTATGGGCTCATCAGTAAGGTTGTTTATAGAGACTGTGTGAGACAAGAGAAATGACAAGAATGTTAGGTACCTGTTTACATTCTAGAAATACATTATCTGGAATTAGTGTGCCAAAGGTGTGTAATTAACATACAACATCAACTGAGGAGAGTGGGCAACACATGTAAAAAGTGTTTTTTTCCAAGTCCACACTGAAGTTACTGAACACACTGAGAATATGAAGCAGGCAAATGGCATATGCATGCATATTAAATAGTGAGCCTAGGGACTAAATGGGAACATGTATGCACATAGTGATCAGAACTTCTATTGATTTAGCAGGACATTAACCCTGGGTCAAGAGCAGCCAAGTCTTGAGTCAAGTCCACCTAATAGAATTAATACAGGGCACTGATTACCTAGGAGGGAGAGGACAAATGTTTAAATGTTCTCACTAATAAGCCTGTGTGTTAGTATTATGCCCCAACCTAAGCCTTCAGTCAGGGATTCAGCACAGTACTGCATCTTTCATGATACCAGTTATCTCCTTTGATCGTCTATATGGGTTATCAGAGCTTGATTGTGAAACAGAAGTTAGTGAAACATCTGTAAGCATCACTTCACACAGTACTCCTTATGAATTTGTTACGAGAAATATTTCTACTGTAGAATGACACAAATGTGTTCGCCAAAGCTGGAAAGCTTGGCTTTCAACACCAAGAGTGAACATTTGTTTATATGAACTTATTTCTTGGGAAATCAGTGTGTACTCTGTACACGATTACTGTGGAAACTCTGTAAGACATCTAAAGATGTATTAAGAGGACAAGCGCACATGTGGCAGATGAGCTGTAACAGAAGCAAAAATACTGCACACACTCTTGTAATTGTTATTTCTCCTCAGGCTTCACAATCATAATGGAAATTAAATACCTTTGATATATAATTAAAAGGGCCTGCCTGCCACGGAGCCAATTTCATGCTTACAGGCAATCCCCAAAAAACCCCGACCACAGAGAGCAACAGTCAGTCTGGATTCTTCAGAGTGCTATATCAGGCTGTTTACAATTCCATTTTTCTGGAAAAAAATCTAAGTAACACAATACAAGAAAGTTGTTTAAGTTACAACATACAGGATCCCTATTCTTTACTGCTTTGAGACACTAACAGGAGCCAGACATTGGCAGACAGATCTCGTCCCACAGGGGCTGTATCAGTCGCAGCTTGGACCAGCAGCACTCTCACATCTGAGAGTTTGATTCAGTGTGGTCAGTCAGAAACAAAGGACATCATTCCTGACCTCAGTGTCTAAAAAGAAGAACGATACGCATAGAAGTACGTCTCAGTCCAAACTTTCAAACCACTCAGGCAGAAACCCGTGCCACCATGCGTGGCCTGCTGTGGCTACCATTTGTGTTCTGTCCGAAAGGGAAAATACAGATCTTAAAAGGGATCTCATCTATACCTCCTCAAGTTTCTTCACACCCACAATTAGTGCATTCACACACTTCACTGGTGTCCCATTTGTAGCCCCAAACTGATTTCTGAGTGAGCTCAGTATAAGCCAGTCTTTTCAGCATGCATGCTCAGAGTCCATCTGATTTGCATGTTAAACAGGGTCCCTCAAAATATGTGAATGCATGTGTCAAACAAGCTCAGAGCAGGGCCAGAGAGGTCCCCTGTTACCGCCCTCCAGTGGTGTTTGGGGAGAAGGCAAAGTGAGAAGGAGGGAAGAGGTTCAGGGGTCAAGCAGGCTGCATCACTTCAATGAAAGCCAAGAGGTTTGTGGGCGAGAACTGGAGTAACAACCTCCTGTGTGTATTACACAACTTCCAGCAACACCAGCACCCTAAAGGCATGAGTAACTCTATCCTCTCATATCATGAAAAGAAGGTTCTCATGGATTTATACTGTACGACCAAAACCCAAAGACACTGAGTTTACTATCACAGATTTAAAGGCGGAACCCGCAAAGTTTGGAAATGTTTTCTAGAAAAACAACCTAATTGAACAGTTATCAAAATAATTGCTGATTCTTTTTTTTTCCAATCACCATGAATCCACTGACTAATTCTTTCAGCTATAGTTAGTTGTGGTGAGTTTATAAGCAGATTTTCATTACCGGTAACATTTCCTTTAAATAACTGCCCTAGTTACACCAAAGTAAATATTCATTTATTATTGGAAACTTTATTTTCCATGTATGTCGAATTGTATGCTTATCTGAAGACAAATTTCACATTTTTGCAACTTATTTTTTAGATCGTCAGCTGAACAGCTGACTAAAATAATCTCGAACTGTGCAGTTACCTAGAATCAATAAATTGGTGTAAAAATTGGACACCGTCTCAAATTTACCTATAATTATTATCAATTAACATTGTCCTTTTCAGGAAACTTTCTAAAGAAATTACAGTTACATATATTAGTTCATTTTTAGGGAGTTTGTAGGATTGTGTGTGAATAAAGTTAAAGCCATTCAAATCAAAATCTCTGCCTTGAAAAGGTCACTACGAGTTATTTCAGTGAGTTATCTAAACTAAAAATTTTTACCTCTCCCATGACCCTCCTACAAACCTTTTATGGAAAAGTTAACCCTTCAGTTCATCTGAAGTCATTTCACTGGGCTGTGACAGTGAACAGCACTCCATCCCATCCCTATTAACTATGAAATAAATAGCAGCATCTTATAAATAGCAGCCCAGAAAGCTGGAATCATCAGCATAAAAACTTAAATAATCAGTCCCTTAGTTATCGTTTGTTATAAAGCATCACAGACTGTGATGTTGGTAAACATGAGTGAGCTGTGTGCAGTTTATTGAAATTATGCTGTATGATTTTTCGCTATTTAAGGTCAGGTGTCTCAAACAGTGACAGTGACAGTGACCACCGTTTGCAGCAGACAGCGTGCAAGTTGCTCAGTACAGCTTTCAACAATGCATGCTGCCATTAGAATTACCTTGTTTTATTGTTTTGCCAAGGCAACCGTTCTTAACTGTTTTGGATAACGGAGCATACGCTAAAGATGTTCTAAATGACCTTGGCCACCAATAATCGGTCATTTTCATTCTCCTCAACACAACAACACACTGGCAAGCCTGTCTATCTCAAGCATTAAAAGTACAATTTGCTGTGCTATATCTGGTTTTTGTATGTGCTACCCGTGCGTGCTCGCCTGAAGAATCTCATTTTGTGACAACAATGTGGAGAAAGCGCCAGTTATTCAACACAATACTTCGTTGCCCTCAACCGACAGGCATCAGTACTCCTCAAAATAGCACTCACATCCTGAGATCTGAATGCATTCCTATAGATATCCACTTCTTCATTTTGAACACTCAGAAATCAACAAGCCTGTCAACAACTCAAAAGGCTGCAATGCAATGTATACATACAACATGCGACTGAAGTTTCATGGCAAGACTTAGACCTGGGTAATACAAGTTAATACAAAACGTTTGTCAAGTAAAACAAAGAAAGGTGAGGCTGGATAGATGGTAAAAAATATCTACTTGACATTCACTTACATCTTCTTTTCAAAGGCTCTCTCAAGTAAATTTCAAGGTTCAAATGCAAAATCTGAAAAAAATTAAGACATTTTGCAATATCAAAATCAGTCATCATACTGTAATTAAGCTGTAGCTCAGAAGTGCATTCTTTAACTTTCACAACATTTTTTCCTAACCACTTGGAAGCTCAAACTGCCTGTTTGAACTGTTATGTAGTTAGTGGGCCACAGCAAAAATACTTCACTCTTATTATATAAACATCAAATTCTTTGAGTAGCTTTTGTGTATTTACAAGTAAAAACAGCAGGAAATTGGGAAACCACTGTAACTGCCCTGATATAGCAGGACACAGATAAACATAAACTGAAGTTAATATTGGGGAAATTCAGAGAGTGTCAAAACATGTCAACTTTGATGACAGGCTGAAAAATATCACACCTATCAAACCTCCACAACAAGCCCCATTTTTTGATGTTAAAAAAGGTTGAGTAAACTGTCACCTACTCTTTGGAGCATCACAGTTGCCAAACAGAATCAGAGGCTACAGGATAGCAAGCTCAGGAATAACTTTGCCAAAGGATTTGCTTGTGGCCCTCCCCATTCTCTTTGTCTCCCTTACTAAAAACATATACATGTACACCAAAACACACTATTAAATGAGGAGGATTCATTTATGTATATCATGAAACTTCTTATACAGGAACCTTTGAGGGCACACTGAGTCCAATTACATATCATCTATTTTTATGGGTCATACAAGGACATCTGTTTTACAAGGACATCTTGCAGCTGGGCAAGTTAGAGATAAACAGGCACACATCAACAAAACAGACTAAGAGTCTACAGCTTCTGCGAGGCTGTACTTAGGCACAGCTCTGTTTTAAGCTAAATGCTAAAGTCGGCAATGGTTCACACTGACAACATGCTGATGTTCAGCAGGTGTAATATTTATCCTGCATTCACACAATGTCACCAGAAAGGGAAGAACAGGAAAAACACTCACTTATTCAAATGTGAGAATATTCAAGCATTCTAAGGTATTAGCTCTACTGCTCAACTTTAGGTTCTTTTATGGTGTTACATATTTGTAGCAGTTCATTACGAAGTGAAACCACATACGAGCAGAGTATAGCTCCTATAAAATGAGCCCAATTGTCTGTAGCAGTGTTAATACTGGATTTTATTTTGATGCAAGTTCCTGTGATGGTGCCAACAGTTTGCTGACATGCCTTTTCACCAAGTGGGAGATATCGCTGGTGTCTGAAATTCCCAATATCTCCGACTCGGAATTACAAGTTGAAGGCTGACATGAAGGGGTTTTTTTCCCCTCACTCAGCTGCTCATTATTACGGTTTAAACAATACGACATGAACACAGCATTACCATGTTCAACATCTTAGTTTAGAATTTTTGCATGTTAACATTTGCCAATTAGCAGTAAACACAAAGTATAGATGAAGCTGATGGGAACAACATTAGTTTTGCAGGAAACTGGTCATAAACCAGAGTATTGGTCAAATTAGAAGTTTGACCTGATGATGGCGCTACATAAAAAAGTTATTGCAATTCCTCCTGACGGGGACATGACTAGGTGTACCAAATTTCATGGCAATCCATTCACCAGTTGTTGGATATTTCACCCAACACCATATAGTATGTGGGCCTCAGGGTGACACTAGAGGAAAAGTCAGGGGATCACCATAGTCAGCAAGATTCATCACCTGGGAACCATTAATGTCTGCAGCCTACCAAATTTAGTGGTAGTAAATGTAAGAAAAAAAGACTGTTTAGGATCAGAGCTAAGGAGCCTCGATGGGTGCAAGATTGCAACAATCCACCAACTTGTCACAGGCAGTCAACTGGCAAAAAGGTGCAGAAGCATGTAGGATTTCAACACGTGTGCAGCTTCCCATATAACATGACATTAACACAAATCAGAGTAAAATTGAAAGTAATGACCCATGAAACAGAAGCCTATATTTTACTGATGGCACAGAGTGGCCAGAGAAAATGCAGCTTTCAATGCTGTATGGCTCCAGATGTTTTGAAATAACTACATTCAATATACTATTTTATGTCCATCTGGGATCTTTAAATGTGTTATTAAAACATTTAGCAGCACAGATAAATGTTTCCTCAGTGCTCGGTGTGTTGGTAAGTTGTTTTTTTTCCAATAAATTTGAATTTAGATCAGGTATTTACTGAAGATACTCACTCCAGTACTAATATTCAATGGTTGCTGCAGATTTTGCATCAGAATTGAGCATTATTTAGTAACCTACTAAATTTTGTGGATGCATGGAGCTTAATTACAGGGTTGGACATTGTGGTTTCTTCATTTTAATAAACCAAATGTGTGTAATTTAGGCTTTTGTACATAAATGACTGGGTAACTCTTTTCATGGCACTCTTTGATTTTAAATAAGTTACACTCAACTTTGAAAAACTTTTTACAAATCAGGCAGGTTTTAGAGTAATTTAAATATATATTCTGCACTCTTTTGCACATTAGCTTGATTAAAGGATGATCAGTTCTAAACATGTTTAGTAACAAGTGGGTGTATCACTTATTACTGACCTCTTCCCTAAATGATGATTGACTACTGATGAAAGGAAAAGCCAGGTTTCAAAACAGTATGTCACCAGTGAAGTGGCCATTGAGCATGTAAAGCAGTTCAATTACCATGGTGAGGTCTCAACCTGAGAAGCAGTGGGCTCTGTTGTGACTCACAAAAGGTGCTTTTGATTAGAGCATTGGCATGAGGAAAGAGGAGAGCTGGCTCTGCCTTGCCAATGAGGCTCCCTTGTGTACAATTAATCACAGCAGGTTCAAAGCTGGCAACAAATTAGTCTTTCAGAATCTTTTTTATTGTACCAACATGCATGTAGGAGACCAGAAAAGACCAACAGGAGGGGCCACCCCCAAATTTGTGCCAGCAAAGTTGGCAGAATAGGAAATGTGCCATCGTTTATTTTCTCTCAAAGAACATTTAGGTTGTTGTATGTGCTTCACCAAGTAAATCCAAAGACATTTGATGCTTTAAATACTCAAAGGAACAAGGTCTAATTTGCTGGTACTCGATATAAAGATCAGTATTTCCTTCATGTAACATTAATAGGATCATTTATTAATCAAAATTAATGTAACATTATTGGTAGTAATGGTTTGTTATCAATATGAATTGCATGGGTGCAGTTTTCTGAAATGATAATGGATGAAGCTGTGGCTTTTGACTGCACAGGCTGCTTTCTGGAATTCAAATTTTTGTATTTTAGTGACTAACCATGAAAGTACCTGGACTGAAATGTGAGGGGAGGTATAGAGGGAGGTGTGGCATCATTTTTGATGACTAAGATTACTGGTTTGATAAAATATAGTTGGCTGTCTGTTGGTGGCAGTACAGGTAGGTCTTTCATCTGAAGCCTTTAATTTGAGGGACATAGTCCAAGTTGTTTTTTCCTTTCTTTTAAATGTATAGTGTGGGGCCCTTTATTACACACAGACATGAAAGGACTTTACAAAGACAGAAAAGTATGTAGGCAAATGTCTGTGATTTTGTGCCCAAGAGAGTGGTAGAGTATTTTACAAATTATGATTCAAAATAGCCAAATTGCTAATCATTAGAAAACAGGAGCAGCGACCAGACACCCAGGCCCATGAAAATTCTTCAGGATACTTTAAAGTTGTTTCTCCACTTCACTTTGTCAATTCACTGAACTCCTTCAGAACTTCCTTTATCATATATCCCCATTCAAAAAATGTAAGGTTGCTGGGGATGCCAAACTCAGTGTACTGTCCATCCACAGAGGATGGGGCGACATGACCCCATGCTTTTCAAAATCCAAAAAGTTGATTTTTTTTTTTTTTTTTTGCTAAAATCTCTTAACAGTGTCCTCTTACCATCCTCCCAATGTAATCTAGATGAGAGACGATCTGAGTTGATAAAAATGTTGATACACTCATTTGAGGTGCTCAGAGCACCAAGCAGCGGAACGTGGTGCTGCGAGAGCTTTACGACTTTTTTTTTTGCCCCAGAATTTGGCTCTCAGGCTAAAAACAAGTTGTTCTACCTTGTTGGTGGAGGGGTTGCAGCCTGAAAGGAGTACCTACAGAGTAAAAGTTATTATCTATCAGCTCTATCAAGAAAACGTGATTTTAAGTCAGGTTAGCGCATGAAAAACAGAGGAGAGATTCCTTTATTATTTTTGTTATAATACCATTAATATGTAAAACACAATAACAAATTCACCATAAATTCTTATGTGCTGGATGTATTTAAAAGGAACTTTAACAAAAAATTCAGATTAAATTATTTTTGTTTTTACTCGAAAACCATTCAAAAGCAGAGAATATATATAATTCCTTTTTTTTTTTTTACATCATTTTGTCCCCAAACTTCTGAAACCAAACCTACAACCTTTACCATGCAAGAGGTTGTAAAAGGTTTCCCAAAAGTTGCATTTAAAGCACTGCATTTTTAATTGCAACTAAAAGAACTACTAAGTGGATATTACCAACTGAATAAGGTGCAGATGAATGTGAGGACTGTCGGTAGGCATCATTACACACACACAAGACATGTTGGCCATCTAAACCTCAATTCAACATGAAAAAGGACAACATTCACCGTTTGATAGCATACATAGGATTTCATACAAAGCATTAGCACCATGCCTCACTCAGAAAAGTGAGAAGATCTTGAATTTCCGTTACAAAACAGTCTGTTGAAAACAAGACAGTATTGCCTTGGAAGAGGATTGGAGAAGGTAATTTATGCCAGCCTCTGTCACACCCAATAACAGTGTAATCCTTCCAAAAACAAACCTTTCACAACTCCAGTGCCGATGTTTCTGGCCACAAAATTACAAAAAACATGAATTGGTGTCAACCCTGCTCTTGCACACTGAGTCACACAGGTACATGAGTTTAATGTAATACTGTGCAATAACTACACAAAAATTTTCTAATAAATACTACCTTCAACTGAAACTTTGTGAAGTTTGTGAAGTCATAAGCTAGAATAACAGGCTGAAGAACTCATTGTTTACTGTTAAAAGACAAGACAAGCAACATTAGGCTACAGGCTATGTGCAATTATTCATAATGTGTTTTAGGCCTGGTGCACTGACGGGGATGCTGGTGGGCATGTGTCTCTATTTGAGACCTGTAATTGTATGCATTTGATGTCTGTTTGTTCACTCTTATGTAAAACATAGCATGCCTGTGATAAAAGACAAAGTCTCCAAAAAAAAAATAGAGTTTAGTCTAATATAATTTAAATGGCAAAAAGCCCTGTAATGCTAACAGCTGAATCTCCTGTGCTTCATCCCTTTTCCCAGAAAATGACAACAGCACTTTAGAAACTGTCACATTTTATGCGGCGTGGTTATACACTTTAGATGTTGAAAGCTAAGACTTTACATGTACAAAGATATTCAATGATCAAAGTCCTGTTTATAGTCAATGGAGCCATCTCTCAAAAATAATGGTCAAAATGATCTGGAGCTGGATAATGGGATCCCCTCCATTCCTGGTCCAGCTACAATCGTGGACCTATTGTGGAGTATTTTTAAAAGGCTGGAAGGCTCAAATACGCCAATTCAAATCCAAGAAACCTCTCCAAATTTAAAGTAACTAACGACAAATAAAATCAATACCATCTCATCAAGCATAATATACTGTATGGCTACAGTAATGTGACCCATTCCCTTCCAAAGGGAACTCTGCGCAACAGCTCACACCTCAGCTACAATAGTTAAACTATGATTTACAACACCGGTTATCACTTGAAATGGATTTATGGCTATGGACAAGGACCATTTCTACAGGAATGTATGTGATTCAACGAGACAAAAATTATAACCAGGTGCTGGCTTTCTTCTCTTTTTCCCTTACTTCAGAAAAGCATAAAATTTTGCAAAATCTAAAAGAGCCTAAATAATACAAAAAGACGGAAAAGTAAGAAGTTGGAGGAGAGCTAGGGTTGCAATTTGAGCTGCACCACTGCTCAACTTTAACAAGTTACTAGTGGAGAGAAATGTGTAGCCCCTGGCCACTTTCTTTAGTAGTGAAAAAACGATGACTCATTGTGCAACATCATCTAATAAGACAGGCAGGAAAAGCTTGCCACAAGCAGAAATTCACATTTTGTAATAAAAAAAAAATGCAAAAGACATTAATTTAATATTAATTCATTTCTAAGCAGTGTTTACGGCTTACTGAGGGGACATCATCTTGGAAAAATTTGGTATGTGAAGCCACCATTGATAGGTCATGTGTTAGAAATCATATGAAAAAAAATTTCCCCACACACCAGCCTACCAACACAGATAAAGGCAACCAACACAGGCTACAGCTACACAGGGCGTCAGGAGAGGAATCTCTGCCAAGCTAAAGTCAACACGTCTGACATTACAAATCCCATACAGAACCGAAACAAAGCAGCATGATACAGTGTGAAAGCAGAGCAAATAGCAGCAGGAGGGCCTACTGTTCTTTATCAGTGGCTCTTTTTTTGTCTTGACAAAGTTCTACAGCTCAACTCTTGCATGCTGAGATATTTTGGAAGTGATACACATAAACAAAATGCTTGAAATGGTCCAAGCTGTTCACAGTGAAGAAACAAAACTCTCTGAGAAAATTAATATGAAACATAATATATTCCATCCTGATGCACAAACAGATTCAGACATGAATTTAGTTTTGGTAAAAGAAATCTGCTGCACCTTCAGGCCGAACAGGCATGATCCCGACGTGGAAATAGACTTGACTGTAAACAGCCGCCTGTTAGTCGCATAGCGATGTCAAAATATAGGCACAGGATGTTCTGCTTGCAGTGTATATACGGCTGGGAGTTAGATATCTGATCTGCATCTCATGGATGCACAGCTTGAGTAGGCCACATAAAAAAGTTGGAAGACTTGCCTGCAGGCCTGAAATAAGGGGTGTAGTAAAGGCTTCTCTGAGACAAGATGCAATGTCAGAGTGACTCATGGCACCCACTGGTCAGCAGCACAGAACCAGCGATATCTCACACAGACAACACAGCCTTGCTCTTCCTGTTGCTGATTGGCCCGGAGGGATTTGATTAAAGTGGCAGAAAAAGAAGGGGGGGTAAATGTTGATATAGCAGCACAGCTCATCCATTGTGATGCCCAGTGGAATGAGATCTGCCCACTACGGACGGTGCTGCCCCCTCATCCCAGAGAATAGGAACTTTCATGAAGGGACAGAACATAGAACCGAGTACTATGGTGACTGTGTGGGGCAGAGAGAAAGCTGAGGAAGTAAACACAGTTGGAGCCTCACATTGCTACTTTTGTTTACCACTGCAGAGAATCAGCCAGTGCGTCCCGGAGGAAAACCTCTTGACAAAGGTTATGATTATTACTGATTCAAAATAGTCATAGAGACATTTAGCTGTTGACGGCAACCTTTAATGTCAGTGACTGTATGTTGGCTTCATTATGTAAACTGAGGCCTCGCAGAAGAGCTGAACGCAATGAGAAGCAGATGAGGGTTCAAACCACTCATTTTTCCCCCCTTTGAGTGTAGTCTGATGTTGCGTATGGCTTGTAGATATGATTGCTGGGAAAGGAAATCAACACTGACATAACTAATCCATTGTAAGTCCTTCTTTGCATGGAAATAGATTTTGATAGGTTTCTATGGTTAAGTTGCAGCCAAAGAGGCAATTAAGCCTCTACAGCTGGTTGAAAATAATCAACCAAAAGACTGAAATTAGAAAGAAAACATACATATTTCAATTCAACAGTAGGTCATGGGGAAGGGGGGAAGGCACTGACCCCGTGCCACGAGAGCAGCAGGAATGTTGGGTCAGACGGTGCAGGACCTCAGTCCCCTCAAATACACCAGAATAGACATGATCCACAGCACGACACCATTATGACGAGCTGCTGTTTTGATATGGCCCACTTGACCTCTGTGTTGGGTCTATTTCTCTCAAAATGTGTACACTGTGAATTCAACACTTCCCCTGGGGTAATAATAAATACTCTACCTTAACAAAAGCATGTGATAAATTATTGACAGAGAGCCATTTTTCTGAGGACAGACACTTATGCCTTAAGTTTAATAATAATAAATGAAATGAGCCAAGAATACCTTGTCAAAAACTTGACATATCCTGTAGCTTTGCATTACAAGGCCCTTTCCACATCTGGTAAATTCATCAATGAATGGGATGCACCACAAAACGCCGCTCACTTCTCACTTTCAATCACCACTCTGCTTTACAGGAGCTTATTAACACAGGGGCCAACTCAGAGGAAATTGAAATCAGAACTAGAAACGTAGTTCCCGGTGGCACTGAGGTCTGATCTAAAACAGCTTTACTTCTCAGTGATCAGGTTTAAATTCACACTTCCAGCCATCTAAGGTGAAGCTTAAGGCATAAACACACAATCAGCATGATTAGGCTAATCAGCGTGCCTGTGCTCAGACAGTCGCACACTGTACAATGCGGAAAAGAAGGGTCATTCAGCGCGGAACTACGGTGATGAACTTATTGTTGAATGAGGCGCGATGCCCACATGGATCTGAGCAGCATCCCATTCAGCTGTTGCCTCTGAAATGACTCGGAATATATGCCTTTGATTCCTGACATTGCTTCAGGCTCCCATGATCAACTTATAATGTCACTCGTACTAAAAATGCACTTGCTCAGAATGCAAATGCGTGTTTCATTTATACCAAACAGGAGCAGAGTAACTTAATTCTAAAAAATAAAATGAAGGACATAGGTGCTAATACATTTTCAGACAGCAAAACAAACAGGATTAAAACTTCAAATGACTTCTTTGTATGATGCCTAAATTGTTTCACTTTTCAAGCTCACATTCAAAGCTTCTTGGCATGTGACAAACTCACGATCCCCTGCCAAAAATAAGCAGCTTGTGCTCATAAAATAATAGTGATGGGAATATTATAGTCTTAACAGGGGTTCATAAAGGAAATGAAAATCACCTAAAACTCAGGTCTACAGACACTTTAACAACCTCCAGGACTTTATAATTGCAGGAATATTCCCACAGTAGTTAAAAATACCATAAGGTCACTACAAGCAGTTATTCACCTACTCGTTATAGAGACATCATGTTGTGGTTGTTTCATTTTATGGCAAGCAATCTTAAAGCTGGGCCCGGCAGCAGAAAGTTCTCAAAACATAGCACCGTGTTCATCGTGGGATACAACACACAGCGAAGTTGGACGGCACACTAAACTAGGATGTCATCGCGCAGCGCTGAGTACGGCCCGAAAACGAGCCCTGCTGTCAGTGAAGGGACTCGAGGAAAGCCGCCCCTTACCTGGTAAACGTCCCTCCTGTGAAGCTACTTTGCCGGTCAGTGGCTGCAGCCTGTGAGACGGGGAGAAAAAATCACTGCCACGCAACGTCGGTGCAACAGCGTCAGCCCCAAACTTTCAAGCCGGACAAGGTTAGTGTTTTATGCTGCTTCTGTCCTGCCAGAGGGGGTGGGGGGAAAAAAAAACCTATCTGGGATCGCGCCCTCCTCCATAAAGGGGACCTCTCTTCCTGACAACTTTCGGAGCCCGCTTTATGTCTCTGTTTGATGATGAATTTGGGACCGAGTTTTCTGGTTGGACAGGGAGGAAATGAAGTTTGAGGAAGAAGACGGGGCTCTTACTGACTCCTACAGGCGCGTCAGAGCCTCGGACCTCTTCGCGAGAATTATAGAGGGCTGGGGAGCCCATAAAAAGTGAAACTGGTTTGATTTATGACGATTAGCCACAGAGGTTGAAATATATTATATTAATTTGGCAGTAGAGTTTTGACAGCTGTCCATAGAGACAATGGTAATATAAATATTATGAGTAAAATGACGTTTCCTTGTTAATAGATCCTTTAAAAATGCAAATGAGAGTTACAATGCATCAATCAATCTTTTTTATTTTTAATGTGGACACTAGCTGTTGATGTTTGGTTGTAGGAATTCATCCCTTCAGTGATGATATAAGCAGCATTTGGCAGTTTACACTTCCTGATATCTCTTTTAATTGCTTCGGGAATCAAAAAATGCAGCAGCCAGAAAACACTGCTGTCGTGACAAGACCATACAGTGTTCGTCTCTCCAAATCAGACATGCATGGTGTTCAGCCAGCCATCAGGCTTTCCCTCTGCTGCTATGTGTGTAATTATCAGATTCAAGTGAGCATAGGGTATGAAGAGGAAATATAAAGGCAGCTTTAAAGCCAACATGTTAGCCCAAACTGTTCCTCTGGGGAAATGCTTCCACTAAAGTAAAGAAGCACACATAAACAGATTCTGTTCAAGCACATGTATTTTTTTGACTACAGTAATTGAGGGGGTAAAAAAAAAAAATGGACATATTGACCAAAAAAACGCACAGATTCAGCAAACCTGGCAACACTCGTGTCCACTATTTCAAATTTCCATCCAACGAAATCCAGCTTTTTTTTGCATGCGTCTTAATGTGTGTCGGTGCCTCTCTTGTAACTGTTTGAGCCACTGAAGTCCCTCGGTTGTCATTGTAATCAAGAACAAAAACCGTAAGACAAAGTGCATTGAGTTGTTCATGGTTTAAAGCTTCTTATTTGAGCTACCACTTCAAACTTTTGGTGACCTTCGTAACTATAATCACCTCATGTTAGTTTCCTACAACCAACACTAAGAGAAAGCCTACTATACTGTATGGGTGGGGAAACTTGTACTCATCACTCATCAGGAGTGTCTGTGGATCCCCCTGCTGTCATGTTTACAATGCTATTAACTGAGTGTTACTGAGACAAATTTAAACAGACATGTTCATTAAACCGCACATGCTGGTCCCTTGATGGATGGGATCATTTGGGCGGAGAGCAGACCTTATTTGTTTAAACTTTGTGTAATGACACTGCCGTTAAAGGTTCCTCTCTGTGCTGGCCTTTCACACCAGCATGTTTTTTAAATCTAGTAGTAATACTACTATGTCAATAGTTCTAAATTGTATTCGCTTTTTAGCAAAGACCTAGATGAGAACTTTGATAGCGACTTCACACATTTCCATTTAATATGAAGCTACAGCCAGCAGCTGGTTAGCTTAGCTTGGCATAAAAACTGGAAACAGGGGGAAACAGCTAGCTGGGGTCTGTTCATTGGTATCAAAATCCACCTAACAGCACCTCTAAAGCTTACTAACACGTTATATAATTTTTTTTTTTAATCCATACAAATCGAAGAGTAAAAAGGACATCTTGACCTCTGGATTGTTTCTGGATTGCCGTTGCCCGGCAGTAACTGCTCCCTTACAAGTGCAAACTAATTAGGCATATATCTAATCAATTAGATTAGATAAATAGACATCTAATTGCTTTCCTCCTGCCGGCATGGGGATTAACCAGCTGACATGTCATGAATTTGGGAATCACTGCAGCTTAGAAACATTCCCAGCCAGGTTTTGGTCGGGCATCCTTCTGCGTCTGGAATGACAGTTCCCAGAGTTATGCATCATGCATTCATGCAGTCTTTCCCTATGGTGAGTGAGGGGAGATACTATATGACAGTCAGCATGCAGTGGATCTCAGATGGCTGTCAAAAACAAACCAAAAAAAAAGTCCCAAATTGTGCATCTTGACATGATCGCTAATTTGCATCACAGCAGGGTTATAATATGACTCTATTTTGGCCTCTCCTCTCAGCAGGAGTAATATACACACCATGGGAGAGCAGCCCAGGTGGAGCATGCTGGGTTAATGACTTAATAGCCAGCATGGGAAGCACCTGGAAGCGAGTCTGACCTGCTCTAATTACAGTACCTGCACGCCCACGATAATCAGTGAAGCCTATCGTGCAGATCACTCACACCAAAAACAAAGATTAACATGCACAGCACAGCAAGCTGGGAAAAAATTGATTCAGACTTTTGATAAACCTGACATGTGGTCTCTGCCGATCCCCTTATGAGTGTCGATTTCTCTTTAGATATCGGTTGATTGTCTGGCAAGTGGCATAATTCATTCATCATTGCAAGTATGAAAAAAACAATACTGCAATTTCAGTCAGCAACCAGGTCTGTGCTGGGAACTCTCCTTCACTGGTATTTCTTTGATAAGCTCACAACACCTACAGAGGGCTCAACAGCGACATCTGGTATCGCAGGTCTGTCCCCCTCCGCTTTTACCCCTTCCCCTTACCTGTAAGTTAACCAATTACTCAACGCCTTAAAAAGGCCCTCTCTCCATAGAATTTATGTGGTTTCTTAGTTTTTGGTGACCCAAACATTACCTCAGCCATTTTACCACTTATCTTTGCACCATTTTCAACTTACGTTTGCACCGTTTAAAATTGTTCACGAAACCTCCAGAGTGCTCAACAGCGACATCTGGCATCTCAGGTGTGCCCCCCTCCACTTTTATTCCTTCCTATAAGTTGATGGTCACCTTACAGCCTAGATCAGGTCCTTTCTGCAAACCACCTCCACTGTTTGCACTCGTGCTCTCCAGCACCACTGCCCTGCTTCAGCTGCTATGTGTGCGTATTTCAGCCTTTTCCATTCTTAGGCTTCACCCACTGCAGCCTCCAAAGGCATAGTTAGCCCCAGAATGCATAGGGACCTTTGTGAGTCAAAACCAGGTCTGGTCTGAGATTTGTTTTCATTAACTCTGATCTTCTGGAAGATGAGCTTCTGGTCTAGATCCAGTCATGGATCATGTCATGGGCTGTGTCCAGCAGGCTTGATTCCCTCCTTGTTGTTGGAAGCTTTCCTGCAAGTACGAAGGGGATAGCGTTACAGAAGTAAGTCATTTGGGGAGACAGGGCGTTTGCAACAGTTCTCCTTTGCTCTGAGATACTTGCCAGTCTCCAAGTATAGCAGCCTTGGGAAAGTTCTTTACATCGTAGACATGGTGGATCTTCTCCAGTCCACTGGTTGAAGATCTTGTGCGTGGGAAGCACATCAAAGGTGGCGCCCAGATGAAGCTAACCCCCCCCCCATCTACCAGGTGAATTTGCAGTGCTTGAGGTTTCCCAATGTTGCCCATTGGCCCTGTTTGGCCTGTGAGACTGCCCTTCACTTCGCTTTGCCTCCTCTTGCTGGTGGACCTCAGAAAGTACCAGCTTTCACCTCTGGGCTGATTTTTCTTTGTGCCAACTGAGATGACTTGTCACGAGATCAAAGCCATCTCTCCCATGCTGCATCTGACCTAAAATGTCTCCATGCCTGAGAGCAGATTTTGCTTGCTCTGCAGCGTCAGATATTATTATTATTATGGAACTAATCATCATGACTAGATTATGAGTGACAAACTTTATCGTCAAGAGATGTTGATTAGAGAACACTTTTCTTCAAAACACCTTGTTGAAGAATTAATGCATGCAAGTATTGCACATGCCAAAAGTAGCTGAAGCAGTCCCTAACCTGAAATCCTTGAGTTATTTTTGGTCCTTGAGATACATCACCTCATCTGTCCATTTTACTACTAGCTCTGAAATATTCAAGTATAAAGTATTCAGATTGTCAAACGAAGGACGGAACACTAGGAAAATTGCCCTGTGTGTTGCTTTACATTTGTTACAAAGGTACATAAATGCCTCCTCTGTCTTATATCACTTACATGTTTATGACTTACAGGCCACAGTTAGTCTTCAACAGATGACAGTAAATAATTCCACAAATACACTTTAATGGTCTTAATCAGTCCCAGTGAGGTGTAGCTCATTAATTTAGAGTCAGCCTTTGTCCATTCAGGGTGTGTTTGTTGCTGTTGCTGCTGGACCTTCATCATTGACTGGTAGCTTGTGCAGGTGGAAGATGTTCTTACCAACTTTGTCAGAGCACAGACAGGAGGGGGACCTTAAACAAACTGAAGTGAGACAAGTCCTCATTTATTCTTTGCTCACGTCTTAATGCTCAGCTATTTGTCTTGCTTCTGTTTAAGGGAGACCAGGCCGTTTTTCAAATATGCTGAAAAGGTTTTTAATTAAGTGAGTTATAGCTATGAGGTAGTTTAATGTTGTGTGTGCCAAGAGACAAGCATTGGACAACTGGGACCCCTGGTTTTGTTTTTCTAACAGGTCAAAAAATTACTTTAGTAGAGAGAGCTGTAATAAGTACATGAATTTAAGAACGACCGAGCAAGTGGAGACATTTCACACAATTTAGATTTCACATAGTGTAGTCCTCATCCAGGATCATGTCAGGGAGCAAAACAAAGGTAGCAATATGCCCAAACGATGAACTAGATATTCAGCCATGGTATTAACTTACTGTTCACACTACTTACAATATTCAGGTTTTATTGTGTTAAATTACAATTCAGAATAAATGCACTGCATGATATGTAGTGTCATAATGTATTTAAATAGATTAAACTTTATAGGAAAATGTGGCCTTACGGTTCAGATCAGTAAACACTACACTATTTCCAAATGACTGTTATCTGACATGACATTGTGCGACTGGCATCAAAGGAAGAAAGTCAAAGTGAAACCTTGTTATAAATTATTCACTAAGCCTTGTGCTACCATTACACCTCAGCTGTCTAAATCAATGCCCTTCAAACAACATGTCTGTATTTGCAGCACAGTCTCTCATGTCAGAAACAGTATCATGCACTTCAGTTGGCAGAGCTGAATGAGAAAAAAACCCTCAGCCTTCACTGGTCACTGCAGGGTGGCATGCAAATCAGTGGGTCAATAGTCTATCAACTTCTTCAATGCTGAAGATTTCCTGCAGTGTCCAATAGGAGATGGACACAGAATCACAGCTTGGCTCAGGACACATTTAGGTCTCCAACACAGTGTGTGGTAATGAGCACCTCTGTAGTGTCATTCTCTGTGAGATGAACTTTGGGGACATATAATACCAGATACATCACTTTCTAAACTTGCTATGCAGATCTCACACAGAGAAAGCAAAAATGGCAATTCATAAAAATAGTAGAGATGGATTTTCTTTCATCCTTTTCCCCTGCAAGTACTTTGCTTTCTCCATGTCCATATGTCAACGTGTTCAACTCTCAGGGATTGTCTTCGGGACCAAAGGGCCCAGGGCTTTCCCTCAGTAGTTAAACCTTCACTCTAACTGTTGATTGCAGGGTGGAAAAGGGCTTTGGTTTTATGACTCAAAATCTCAACAGGGACTTCACCATGGCAGCTCATATAATATCCTAAATAGCTTTCCTCATATTAGATTACGTGCTGTATTTCGCTGGTTTAAACATCCAACAGAATGTGAACAACAAGGCTCTATATGCTTGCAGTTGACATTCCCACTGTGGGAAGCTACTTTAAAAGCTATTACACTAATACACATCATTCATCATGGTCACAAATGAACCCTGAGGTAAGTGAAAATTGTGGCCCTTTATATGCCTTTGGGTTTCAAAACATGTGTAATTGACATTGACTAAACTTGTGTTTTTAATACAGGCAATAAAAGATGACATACAGCAGCTGAGACATTAACAGTAAATCAGTAAAAGAACAAACCTTTTTCCCAATACCTCCTGAAGACACCCTTCTAACAGTGTGGAACCACACATAATGAGTGTCTACTGCATTCATTTTGCAGCGTAATGGGCAGCCACGAAGTCCAGCTGAGAGGTCAAGGACTTGGATCCCAGTGTCACAAAGTGCTGATAAATTCTTCACCAGCCACATGATTAAGCAAAAAAGGTGCTGCAGCTGCTCCTGGTTTCCCTCTGCCATCGAGCCATTTCATTCACTGTTTGGTTTACATCATTGCACCGGCCACCTGCTCTGGTCCTGCATTAGGATGCCAACTTAGCTGGACAGACGGAATATAAAAATGTGAGGCTGGCAGCAGAGGAAGGATGGGAAGTATTTTGTTTCAGTAGGCATGTTAATGCACATAAATGAGGAAAAGATCTAATATTTACTCACTACTGCTTTCCATGTTAGCAAAAATACACCTTCATTGAACAATTTTTTTTTACGATTTACATTTGATTCTAATGCTGGATGTTATGCAAGTAGTAGTGAGCCCTTCACAGTATGTATCAAATTTGAGAGTAAGAGTCTAAGGGTCAGGGTGGTGGATGGGCGTGAAGCACATCAGAATGTCATGCAGGACACTGTAGTTTGCATCGTTTCACATATGTGCAAGTGTGTAATTATTGAAAGGCTTTTTATTAAGTATAATCAGGATCTTATATAAACTTAAAGAAGTGTTTTAGCTGCCCAATCATAAACCATACTTTAACCATATTTTATGTGCAGTAACTACAATCTTCCCTAACCTTAGCCATGTGCAGATACTATAGAAAGTGTGAATTTTAAAAACATTGGTACTGAGAAAAAAATGTTACCAATGAACATAATTCGGTGTTTTGCAGAGTCGTCCAGTACTGATATTCTTGTCCAGCGATAGGGTCACCTTTATTGTAAAAGCATAACTTGTGCTACTGATCCTACTGAGAATCAACACAATTCTTTGCAAAGTTATGCAGCTTTCTGTCACTTTTATCTTTTTGTTTTGGCTTACTTGATTTTTCTCTTTACAAGCTTCCTCACGTATAAATTACAACTGCAGTACTTGCCCAGTGTAGAAATGACAGGAAGTTAAAGAGTAACTTAACACCCCGCGAATATGGTCTTTGCTGACCACCAGGAGTCTCTCACCCTGCGATGGTGGTGTACAGGAGTACTGCTAGGACCCTGTGACGTCACTGGGTGTGGTTGCAGGAGCAAAAAAGACCATTTCAAACCACACCCAGCATTACTGCTGTTGAGACTTTCCACCAATGAGGCCAGCAAAACACAGCTTTTAAACCTGGTGTTAAGTTACTCTTTAAACATGTAGCAAGGGAAAGAAACCTATTTATAGTTCTCTTGAGTTGTCAAACAAAGCCAGGGCTCTAAAATGCAAGTGAGTATTGAACTTAACATCCAAAAGGTCACAAGAGGGTGCATTAATTAACATCTTACATTTAGAGAAGATTTGATATGCTTTAAGAAACACACTCTCTCAATAGAATTTGGAAACCTCACATTAAGTACATTGCAGCTTGAAACTAGAAGAATCTACACTCTACGTCTCTGTATTATTTCACAGTATCATACAAATGAGAAGGAATGTGAGTGAGCGAAGATATACAGGGTATTTGGGTGGGTTTAGGTGACAAGGTGGGATTCTCTCTTGAGTTTATTTTGTTGTTTTATTCACTGTTCCAGTTTTTTATATGCAGTGATGGAATGCTAAATGAATACCTGTATAACGCATCCTTTGGCTTTATAATTGTTAAACTGAGCAACAACTGATTCATTGTTATCTGTATTTTAACCAAACTGCTTAATAAAAAATGGTCACAAGAAAGTGGACTCCATGTCCACGTTGCACTGTCATTCTACTGGATGTGCAATGGACCAATCCTGTTCAGTTGATATAGTGTATCCTTGTTGCTGTGAGTTGTTTTTTTTCTTTTTTTCTTTTTTTGGAGTCTACTTTTTGTCCTCTAGCAGACAAAATCCCCTATTGCAGCTTCAGGAATGCAGCTGAAGAAAAACAATTTACATCCTTTAGACAGCAACCAACCACCTTCACTTAAAACCCTTTATAAAGAAAACCTGAAATGTACTTCCCAGAAAATAACATGCAAAATCGATTTCAAGCAGAATGAAATGCGTAGTCGGTGGCAGAGTTTGATTGGGGATAACAGGCAATTCCCTTGAGAGGGGCTCCCGAGCAGCCATAAGCCACCATTAAACACCTGTGAAAGGCAATTGATGCGGAGCGCTGAATTTGTTTAACAGTAATCTCTACAGGCTGTCATAGAGTGGTGAGGCATTACTCTGCAAACTGCAATAACAGAGTTGAGACCTCCGTGAAAGATTGTTTTGCAATTTTCTGACTTTCTGACAGGGACACAGACCAGCCATGGCTGTTTGTTCTGCTTATTACTGAGGTGAGTCCACAGCGGTGTGGGTTTCATGGGTTATTGGCACACTGAAACACAGCAGAGCGAAACCTACGACTCTGACTGAGATTAGACAGAGGGAAAGGCAGCATCTCAAGATCTCTATTTCTAAACAATAGCCCTGTGAGCGAAGTGCAAGAATTTTCCAGTGGTGCAAGCAACAATATGTAGACACTGAACCAGATTCCAGCCCTCCTGGTGTGATCTTCAAAATCAGTTATGCTGGAAATAAGGTCTTGCACTCTTATTTGTGACAAAGGGCAGTTTGTAAAAAGTAAAGGTTTAATTTTATACCAGCCATACTGTTTACTGTTCACTCCCCTAACACTGTATCATAGCTGTAATTATTTATTGCAAATGCTAACCCAACATCTCATACTGTGGGCCAAACACGGGGTAAATTTCATTGTGTAGCAGTTAAAGGAATCACAATGTATTTGTCACCACAAAAAGCTTACCACAAAACAAGACGTGGTTATTTCTGAACTGACTTGGGCAAAGTTTTTGCCTGTCACTGCAACTCAGTGCCATCAACATCATAGGGAAGATCAGAGGACAGATCCACATTTTGAGAGCTACATTCTTTCTACCACATGGTACTATATAAACACAGGTTGACTGAAAACAAATTAACACATCACAGTCCACCGACAGCCAGCCGACAAATAAACATAAATCCACTCTACCATATTTGTGCAATTAGAGCAGAGTTTCAGCTCTCTGTTTTGGAGACCTCCTCTGAGAAGCATAATAACTCAGATGTAATTAAACTGCATCATCCGCATCAATCATCCGTGGACACTATTCCTTATTTTAATCGACAGAACACTTGGCAAGGTGACTCTGTCTTGTGGCAGGACATGGCCTCCCTGAGGAAGTTAACTAGGCTGTTCAATTGGCTGATACTGTGGTTCAGCAGAGAATCAGCAAAAGAACTTTAAAATGTTAATTACCCAAATGACTGAGGTTTAGTTAGTTCTAAACCTCTGCACTTTGTCAACTTCCAAAAGAGACAAAGCGTAAGGCAAACAAGGTTAAGTCAGCTGAATCTGATGGCTTTTTAGGTACTGAAGCTCCCTGATTCTGAACTCAGCAGCTTTTTCTCTGTAAAGCATAACTGTAACGCCCTCTCTGTAAAAACATTTCCATGTATTTTCTGAGGAACACACCAGGAATTCCATATAAAATCTGATCTCTGTCACATTGCCGTGAAAGCCAGCGTTCTCAATAAAATGAGGTGGGTGGGTGACCAAAGAGACTTTTTATTGCGTGAAAGCTTGCACATCATAGTTACTATGGGAACTGGGACTATGGTTATTCCAGTGGAGCAGTAATTAGCTTGTTCAGAAAGAGAAACTAGGGAGAAAAGAAACCGTGGTTAACACACACACAAGAAGCGAGCAGTATGGTGCATGTGTGTTCATGTGTTAGAACAATTATGGCGCAAGGTCAGGTTGAAGGGTGAACCTGCCTTTCCCTCCATGGGGCTAATTAGGAGTCATGACAGATTGTTGCAGTTTACGCTCCACTGATCATTTACTGCCGTCCCAGGACTCAGCTGATCATCTCAGCTCGATCTTCTTTCTTATATGTCTGCAATCAGGCTAATCTAACCACAGGGAGAACTAAGAATAACAGGAGGGCTTAAGCACATAAAGTACTTAGATTCAAGGCAACATCTGTTTCTTGCTATAATTATTTTATATTTTCTCATAGAATCGTTGTAAAAATATGATTTGAAATGCTGCAGAGCCACTTAGATACTTAGAACCAGATACTTAAACTGAAATCATCAGAATTCCGATACCATATTCAAAATAAAATCACAGGCAGAATTTTAACACCTGATAACCTGATAACTATTTACTGACATTATCACCAAACTACCATCTCTTCGTGCTGCAAATTGAGGGATAATGCCAATACTATAAACATCTACAGAGCATTAACAAGGATCCCACATGGCTGACATCATCAGAGTGCTAACTGGGTGTCTTTATGTCTGTCTGAGAGGCCCCAATGACGAGTGTCTGAGTGTGCATGGTAAGGAGCATCTGAAACCCAGCCATCTGGAACACAGGGGTGTACCTTGGCAGTCATGCACCACTAATCACCCTCCGTAAACATACAGTAGTGTATATGCAAGCCGGAATGAGTCTGCTGCTGCAGCCTGAGGATGGCAGTGTACATTCTCCTTGTATTTGATACAGATGGCATAGCCAGATAATGAGTTATCAGAGCTCGCCTGAGGGTCTCGGATGTTTAGATTAAGGTCTCACATAGCCCTGTACTTGGACAGCCGGACAATGCCGTCCTGGGACTTTTAGGAAAGGATCACGATCAATGTATGACTTGTCCAGAACAGTAGTTACAAACTTGATGATAAAAGGCCAAGGTTTGCAGGCTACAACAAATTATCTGCTCTGATCTTCTGTCATAAGACAGGGTTAGCTGTCTTTTCCCTTTCTTACAAAAATCCAGTTCCTTGAAAATGCAAATATTTCTTATTTCTTATTTTAACTGCCAGATGCAAGACGTTTCCGACTTCACTAAAAAGTCCTTTCACAATGCATGTGCAATGGAGGCGTGTAATGTCCACATCGCAAACTGTGTAAGTTGCGTACGGGATTCCTTGTTTTCCAAACTAGTTGTGATATCGCAAAAGCATACCTATTTGTGCACATCTTAAACTCTCATTTAAGGTGAAGAGAAACTTTCAGCCATCTAGTCTCAAACTCTGAACAAACATCATTCAGCACAGTGAAGGTCAAACATCCAAGTAAAGTAACAATAAGCAAAATACATTTTTGAGTTGAAGGGGAAATATTTAAATATTTCTGGCATGTCTTGGTTCATTCTGATTCGGTGACAACTGTGGAGCCCTTTACGGTCTCAATCAGAGTAACCTGCTCCTATTATAGGGTGGCTGATAAGAGGTATAAACCTTTTGAAATGGTATTTGGGTACTGAGCAGCTTGTCATTGAGGAAAATGGAAACCTAAAACTCCTCAGACAGACACAGGATGGAGGTGCTGTAGTTAGCTTGACTGAATAGCGGGTGTCTACACAAGGAAAGGTTTTCATATAACAGTCTCACTGCTGCTTAATGATGTTTGCCAAATGTAACAGAATAAAAACACAAATATCCTATACTATGCCGAGCCAAATTGTTTTAGAGGTTTCATCAATCCTATGTTTTTGAGACCTTTTTTTTTTAGACCTTTTAGACATAAACTGGAATAGTTTCTTCTTAACTTGAACAAAGTATGAGCCATTTAATGAGCCTCAACCCGATTAAATCAAAGAAATTAGCATGGCATACAATATGAGTGCTATAAGTGGTTTGTAGAGTTGACCTCTCCCCATCTTTACTAGCAGATTTTTGCCCTAAGAAGACAACAAAGCACACAGATGTTGTTACAACCAACAATAATGTCAAAGTCATACTTCAGGCTTTCAATATATTTTTCTGATGCTAAATTCCTTTCTTCCTCTCTGTCTGGTAAGGTGCAATTATCAACAAAGCTTTTTTTCTAGAGCTTGGCAAAAGCACTAACTCAGAAGCAAATGCACATCTTGTGGTTCATGTCAGAGCATTCAAAGAAATGGGAATGGCGCAGGGTGAATACAGTGTTAGTAAGAGCAACACACCATCAGCAGGTGGAGTCGAGGTGGGCCAAGCCAATCAGCTCCTCACCCCCTCTGACAGCAGCCCAGCTGCATGCCATAATAAACTGACAGCTTTGTAATGGGATGGGAGCATAGTCCAGAGGCTGTTTTCTCCTACAAGACAGTGTCCTTCTCAGGCACTTACAAATACAGAGAACCACAACTGCAAATACACTGCACTCGGAAATGTTCACAAGCGTGAATGAATTAATGTTTCAGGCAACACTGAAACCCTTGTCCCCGTGTTTTCTGTGCAAATGAAAAAGGAAACTAATTTTATGTGCAAGTTCTTACAGTAACTTGTAGCACAATTAACAAACATTATTTGTGTCTGTTTTGAGCCATTTACATAACTGTTATGACTGACTGTTTCACATAATACCGTAACCCTTTCATACGACAGAAAACATTTTGATTATCCACAGAATTTGCACTGGTTGAACATGGCATCGGGCAAACATTATCTTTCTAACAGTGGTGTGAACAGTTGTGATAAACTAGGTGGACATGGCCAGCATCATCTACTTTGTCTCTTGCACACTGAATTATGCCTCTAATTGTGTGTTTAAAAGGCATCCATGAACAAATATACACTATTATTTATTGGACACAGAAGGATACATGGTTGGGAGATTTGCTTCTATGTTGTGTTCCTAGTCAAAATGTGAAACACTGGACTGCACTAAAAATCTTTTCTGAAATATACTTTAATTCAGGTTTACGTCCGTTGCATATTGATAACAGTGCAGAAACTATTATATATCTCAGTAGTCGATTATTATATGACAATGCAAATCTAAGTACCAGCAAATCTCCCAAAATATAAGAAAATCGATGAACAAAAATCGTAACTCATGTTCTGAGTTTCAGATTCAGTACTACTCATCTTATGTTTCACATATATAGTATTCAACATGTTGTACTGTTTTTCATCACATAAATAACTAAAAATATTTATAACATCTCTGACTCAAAATATATATATATATATATAGATATAAATAAATAATAATTTATTTATTTCAAAAGTTAAGTTGAAAATGCCTACAATTTAAAATTGTCCAAATGTGTTCTGTCTAAATTCATATTTGGTTGAAAACTCCAGCTCTCCAGATTTTAAATAATGACACATGGCTACACACAAACCTTGCTGATACAGTCCATGCTAGTGATTACCTGCATGATCACATGGACTAAGCATCTCCCAGACTCCTTTGCTCATTGCTTCTGTAAGTCTCAGATCCTTGGGCAGGGAGTTCCAAAGCTGGCAATCAGTCACTAAAGTCACCTTTAATCTTGAGCTGGGACTTAGGAACAGCCAGCAGAGCCCTGCCCGAGGGTTTTAGGTCTGCACAATTCAGCAATTTAGCTGGTGGCTGAACCATGAAGTGCTTTAAAGGTAATCAGTAAAATCTTTAATTAATTCTAAAACTGACAGGTAAGCAGTGAAGAGAGGCTAAAACAGGGCCAACATAATCTTGTCTTCTAATATTTGTTAAAAGCTGAGCAGCTGCATTTTGTTCCAGCTGCTTAATGTTTGTGATTTGTTTTTTAAATGAAAGGTCGCTGTCAAATATCACACCCAGGTTTCTGGCTGCAGGTTTGATATTTGCAGGTAGCGATACAAGATGTTTATGTGAAATATGGGGGTCAAAGAGAATTATTTGTGATTTGTTTTCATTTAGCTAGAGAAAGTTCTGGGAAATCCAGCCCTTTATTTCTGACAGACAAGATAAAAAATGATTAAAACTGTCCTCTTCACTGGTTTTTAATGGAACATTAATTTGTGTGTCATCTGCATAACAATGGTACTGGATTTTGTGTTTATTTATGATGTCCCAGTGGTAGCATGTACAAACAGAACAATAAGGAGCCAAGGATGGAGCCTTGGAGAACACCACAAGTCAGAAGGGCCCTAGAAGAGGAGGCATTACCCATGACTACTGAGAAAGTTCTGTTTGTTAAATAGGATTTAAACCAGTCCAGAGCAGCCTCCCTGATGCCAACCCACTTTTCAAGGCAATCCTATAAGATAGAGTGATCCACGGTGTCAAATGCAGAGCTCAAATCCAAAAGAAATAAAATCTAACAATAACCAGCATCAGCTATAAGTAAAATGTTGTTACTCGTCCCTTTGAGGAGCACAGTTTCAGTGCTATGACGTGCACGGAAACCTGACTGAAATTTGTGAAGAAAGACAAATATTGCTCACAGATCAAGGGGGTTGCTTCAGTTTGTTGGCTAAGAAGAAGGTTAATTAGGGATTCAATAGTTTTAAAAAGAATTCTGGGGTCATGACGATATGTTGTAATGACGTTAGAGAAATAAGAGGACCTGGCTTCTTTTACTGATTTCTGATAGGTAGCCATTAGTTCTTTGATAATTTGATAAGAAATCACCAGACAGTCCTTTTTCCATTTCCGCTCTGCTTGTCTGCAATTTTTCTTTAGTTCTCTTGTGTTGTTATTTAGTCAATGCATGCTGTGAGTTGCTGTGACTTTCTGGATCTTTACAGGTGCTATGGAGTCAAGTACAACTTTTATATGTATTGTTGAAGTTTTCGTAGTAATTGTACTGTAAACATATTAGATTTTTGGTTACTGCTATGTGTAGATGAAAGCCTCATGAAATCTATCAGCAGAGTTTGTATTGAGGACATGCGAAGAAACATAAGTAGCCACTGTCGGAGCAGGAGGTGGAAGAAAAACACTACCTTTATGGTCAGACACACATAAGCTAGCCTCGCAGAGATCAACACTATTAAGAATAAAGAGGACACAACAATGTGTCCCATTAAAGGATGGTGGGAGTAAGATTAAAAGACTGCACATCTATAAAGTCCATAGTAAAAGAGGAATCAGAGGGGCAGCAAGTAAGTATGTTAAAATCATCTAAAATCAAGACTCTGTCAAAACAAGGCTTAATAAAAGCTCAGGATCAGAGAATTCAAACCAGATAATTAAAACCAGAGTTAGAGGGTCTGTAGATTAAAACACAAAGTAGTGGGGCCTTGCCATTTTATGATAAAATCAAGTGATTCAAATGAGGATAAGTTTCCAGGAACATTTAAAAATCTCTCCGCAAAACACAACCAGTCCACCTCCATGACCTGTAATCATCCCAGCCTGCAGAAAATAATTCAAACCAGGACGACATGCTTCATTCTGTGCAACACAATCTCCTGGACTTAATCAAGTCTCTTAACAGTGAGCTGGCATTCAACAACCCAAACACTACTGAGCTGGATGATGGAGATGGAACAGGACTGGCCAAGAAGGCATGAGTTTCAGTTTAAAGAAAAAAAGAGGAGACACAAGTGTGCAATGCTATGAAAGTAATTGGCAGGACTGTTGAATGTGGGCAAGTTTTTGTGTCAAAAGTGTATGCACAGCATAAAAAATTAACAACCATGCTGATTAATTCTGGTATATGTTAACCTTTTCCCACTGCTAATTAGTGCAGAAAAAAAAGTAGGCAATAACATTTGTATTAAGCAGGACACTGTGGTTAATTTACACTGAACAACTGCATGAACACAGTTTTCACCTCAGGACATAGCAGATGTCAGCTGGATTCAAATCAAGACGCTACTGGCACGCATACAAGGACCTGCGAGCAGACCTGAATGTAATATGGCTGGATTTTGATTCATGCAGCGTATTTACTTAATTAAATATGTATCTCATCACAGTGTTCCTCTGAACCAGCTGATATATTGATCGTAGAAATCTGACACAGAGTTTGCAAATTAGAGCAGTGGACTATGACAATAAGTACGATACCAAATTCACTTTCAGTTACAGTTTTATGAAGTGTCTAATCCAGGTCTATAAAAAAACTCAGTTCAGAACCCCACTTGGTCATTACCATTTATACAGAATTGAGAGCCATTTTACTTGTACTTTAACTACAACTTTATCATACAGATCTTACTCAAACGACTGAAACTGATACTCTAAATAGTCTTCTACTGTGTAAAGAGGAGTGATTAATGAAGTAGAGCAACATGAAAGGAATATGAGTTCCTATTCTTCACTGTCCGACTAAGGTCTGTTTATATTGGTATCTGAATATTTACCAGTATATCGGCGGCCACATCGAGTATATGGCAGATATTTTTATATATATATCAATGAGTGAAAATGCTTAAGTGCATGAACTTAATAGGAGTTATGTGTTTTGTAATCATTTGTTACTGCATCATATTCACACACATCATTATGCATAAACCATATAACCTCTGTTCTTCAGTGTCATACTTATTTCCTTTGCTTACTTGTTTCCTTTCTGTTGTTCAAGGAATGTTTCAGTGTAATATGCACAGAGGCTTTCATATTTTCAGAAAGCAGAATGAGGTCCTTCCAGGTCCCAAGCCAATGCAGAGGGGATAATAGCTAGCTGTCACATAGAACTCACAGTTTATTTGCTCATGTATTAACATCTGCCTGCAGGGAAGAAAGTTTAATGAGCTTTTGCTATTTTCTGGTTGCCTGTTAACTTTTGTCCTCATTTGTTGTGTGCATGTACAACACCATTGGTGATGTTCCATTTTTTTACTCATTACTATGCAAGATTAGAATGCCCTGGTTGACAGAAAGGAGAGCACAGACAAATTATGAGTCTCTGTCAATTGAATGTGTACACCCAAAACAATAGGCACTTGAGTAAATCAAATTTCATGAATCGCCTTCTGGGAGCTAGTTACTATTATTGTGGAAAACTGCTGTGTTAACAGCTATAAAATACAACACGACAACCAAAACAGTCCTGTCATGCCCCAGTGGTAAATGATCAGCAAGCTCAATCTCCATTCCCACATGACGATACGTTCATTGTGAGTGTGAGAAAGAGACAGAATGTAAGACAGCGTACACGAACTGCTTCAGCTTAGATGGTGTGGGAGACGAAAAGTGGTATTTTACTTATCAAAGTCTTTACACTCCAATTAAGGTGTCTAATTATCTGATCCTACTGGAGTAGGATTAATGAAGCTGCTCAGCTCCCATCTGCTGGTGACAGTGATGCTGCATGTGTGTGTGCGTATGCCAAGGGTTGTTTGTTTTTGTGCGATAAAGGTGCAATTGAAGAGACAGAGCCGAGCAGAGGAGAGACAGAAGTAACAGGCTTCCCTTCCCCCTCACAGTTGTCCTACTCATACCAGCCACTCCACAACCTCTTTTCCACGTGGGAACCATGAACAGAAAAAAACAAACACACCAACTTGAGACGTCTTAACATTGATTATCTGTTAGAAGTACAAGCAAAGCTCCAAAACCTTAAACCGCCTTTATCATCACTAAATCTATTTCACTTTCTCGCTGTCATCTCCAAGGGCCCATTGCCCCTCTCTGAAGAATACAATCTGGTTGACAAGCAGTTTCATATCCACAGAGTCGCTTGTTAAATGTTTAAACAGAACATTAAGCTCTGCTGGGCAACGGAGTGGCCTTTAAATGAATCCATGTGAACTGAGGAGTTTTGATAACAAACAACAGGGACACCAGCCAGAGAACACACTATCTACATCAACATCATTAATTAGTGTGAATTGAGCCATTACCTTCCAAGGACAATCTTTTATTTTCGTACCTTCAGCCCAAAAGGCGACACTACTCACCTTGGTGGAATAAAATATAAAGCTGTTGGCAAAAACTCAGCGACGTGAATAATCAAAAGAAAACAATCTGTATTTCAAAGGTTACCTTTATTGTGCAAGACTGTTAAAGAAATAGTTTGACATTATGAAAAATACTCTTATTGCCTTTTTTTCTGAGACTTAGAATAGAATAGAATAGAATAGAATATATTTTTATTGTCGACCTGGGTGGAAATTTGTCCTTGTCTCCCAAAACACAAGGAACAAGCTAAGAAGATTGATACCACAGTCATGTCTGTACAGTTAATATGAAAGTACATCCAGCAACGGGTTATCTTAGCTTAGCATACATAATGAAAACAGGGCTAGTCTCTGTCCAAAAAAAAATGCTGGAATCTGGAATAAGTTCTTGGCTAAACTGGTGCCTTCCCATAGTCTCCATTTAAGCAAATAAGATATAATGTGCTGCTGGTAGGTGGACTTTTCGAAACTTTGGACAGAACCAGGCTAGCTCTTCCATCCTGTGTCCAGTCTTTATGCTAAACTAAGCTAAATGGCTGCTCGCTATATCCTTATATTTAGCATACAAACATCACGGTGGTATCAATCTTTTCATCTAACTCTCCGCCAGAAAGTGAATAAGTACATATAACAAGAAGCCTAACAAATCATGATAATGAATATGTGGGTTTATTTGCAAAAATCAGATTACTTAAGCCAGACTTGACTCCATAGTTTAACCCTGGACATTAGTTAGTACGGACTTATTTATCAAGCGCTGTTTGAAGCAAATCTTCTACACTTCGTATAAGGTGACTGCTTCATGGCCACAGTGACTGACTAAAGGTTTATCTGCATTTAAGGAATAACCAAGTAAAGATCTTATCATGCAACAGTTCCACTGTTTATATTGAAAATGCTTTATCTGATCTCAGATCTTTGTAGGAGCACTGCAGCTTTCATTGTGAAATAACCAGTGTTCTTTTGATCATGTTGTCTTCTCTCTGTCTGTGACTGATTGGACCCTCCTGTGGTATGGAACACAACGTTAATGTTCCTGTTTGTTCAGAGGCAGAAGACTGCAATATTTCTTGTTGCTTCAAGTGACAACATAAAGAATGCTGCCAGCTACTCTTCTGGGGCAAATCTGACTGTTGTCCATTTTTCTTAACTATTTTAGCAGTGTCTGTGGACTTGAGTTAATGTGAATGATGATATAACCTTACACATTGGATAAACTACTGCAATCCATCTTCAATAGCACTCATTTATTTCACAAGACAAAGAGACAAGAGGCAGTGGTATTGTATCTTCAATCAAAGTCAACATATCGATGTAACAAATAACTCCATATACTACTAAACAAAGTGCTGTAAAAGCAGTTTGTTCAATGTTATTCGAAAATGTGAAGTGTAATTCGATAGATTTAACTGGGCAGAGTTTGTAGGTCGATCCAGCGAGGGAAACGGCAGGAGTGCTTTGACCTGGCCTAGTGAATCGCCTCCAGTATGCTTGAATGGGGTCAATGTGCCAAACTATCAGCAATCAAAAGAGACAAGTCACCCCTATGAACTATTTACCCCTATTATTTCTTCTAATTTTGTTTGTCATTTAGTGAAAGGCTGTACTCCAATGCAACAGGTAATAGACCACCATAGTAATATTACAAGTTTTTTTTTGTTATAAAAAAATAAAGCGAAAAGTATTCAGTATAAATCTACATGTTTTAATTTTAGGTGTTATATCAGAGACACAGTTGCAATATTACCTTCACAGTATTAAATGGTCAGTGGCACTTTGTTTAGAAGCTTTGTCGTGACCAAGATCCGACAGTAAAAATGCGCTTCACTGAAGCAATGTGAAAAAGCAGTTTACAAGCATAAAATAAAATGAATTTCACATAATGATTCAGAAACTGGTGTCAGCCTAGGGGAAATAAATTAAATGCCATGTCTGGATGCAAATTTTCCATAATAAAAGCCATTTTATATCTCAGTCTAAGTTTTTCCTGTCTGCTCAATAATACATTTAATCATGTAAGTACAGAAGTGGAATAGCAAAACTGTGAGAGAAAGAGTGTCCAACCACAATCAGGTTTTATAATGCTGAGTGAGAGAGCATATGCATGATTGGACTGTAAATAATCCTTTTAACAGCTTGCATGAGACTAGTTTGTTTCATCTACATTGCAGGCTGTCGTTACTCTCCTTTTAAGCACTTTAAACACTGACTGATGAAAATGACTTTGTTTATAGGCAGAAGCCTGTTTTGTAAAAGTTACTCCGCTCTACTCATGTGATGAATGAGGAACAGGATGGTGCCGTACATAAATGTCTGTCTGCATGCTGCTTCTGTTAGACAGCCACTTAGCTGTGGGCCTTAGCTGCCCACAGCTAAGTGCTGAAGACCAAATGGCTAAAGGTTTTGCTTTACTGGAATGCCCTTGACAAAAGAAAAAAACAAAGCGAAGGTAAAGTCCATCATCATCATCAGTTGTTATTTTCCAAGAAATAATTCTAAATACACAGGCTGTCCCTGGCTGTGACAGTATATGGCTTTGGATGGGGTTATGTTGTACCATTTTTCCAGTTATTCTGTTTATGGTGCTCTCATATTCAAACATGATATGTCCATCCATTCTGATATGAATAACCCACATAGGAAAGACATTTATTCACTTTCTTGCTGAGAGTTGTATGAGAAGATTGACAGCACGCTCATGTCTGTGGGGTAAATATGAAGATACGGCTCACAGCCTGTGGATGGATGTGTTGCTTTTACGCTCGGGTTTTTGTACAGATTAAATAAACACGATAAAGTGTGTTAATTGGTGAGCTTTGGAGATGCTGGTAGGCAGATTTTGGTACTTTTGGACAGAGCCAGGATAGCTGTCTCCCCCCTGTTTCCAGCATAGATATATTAAGAAAAGGCAATTTTGCATTCCAAGATGGCTTCATTCTGATGAAAGTTGCTTAGTGCGTGACATGTGCCATAAAAGTCTCTGCAGACTTTCGTGTCCTTTTTTGGCCAAGCCGTTGGAGAGCATGCATGTTAGAGACTTCCTCTGGCCGAGCTGGTTGGCTTCCTTTTGGCTCCCTGCACATATGAACGGCTGAGTTAATTATTTGCTAAAGTAAGAGGTTTGCTAAAATCACAAATAATTTAAAATATGATGATGAAAAAAGGGACAAGTTTTTAAAGTTGAGTAGCACAAAAATTACCATTTTCCATTCATAACTTTACTCTACATTTAGGTATGTCAATATACTGTGCCTCACAATAATATGTTTAGAAAAACTGCAGATTAGGCCTTTAATTTCCTCACAGTATTATATATCTTTTACCACGCTGTCATGAGCCAGAATAGGAAAAGAGCAGGTGAACTCAGTATTACCTCACTAATGATCAAAGCAATATGCACTTGTCTTTAAATATTTAACACGTGGCATATAAAAAGCTGGAATGTTCCTTTATGAGGAAAACCCATTCTCCCTGCCTCACCCTATAGGCTTGGCTATGCATGTGTGTGAGTTGCAGTTAACCCTGGCTGTAAAGAAGACTACCTCCCCCCTGTGTGCTGTAACTGCTGGTGGGCTAGCAGGTCCAACAGCCTGTGCTGACAGAGCTACAGCTCTCTGGTTCTCTCCAAACAAAGGCGTCTGGACCCGAAGTTGTTTTCTCAGCTCTCTCTTTGTCTGCTCTCTGCGCCCATGTTTGCTTTACTCCCTCTAACTCACTCTGTTATCCTTCGAACACCATGTAGCTCTTCACTCTTCGCACTGGTAATCAGCCACTCTCTAACAGCTTTTCCTCCTGTGCATAGTCTTCAGCCCTCCTGTCTCTCCCTCCTTTTCTCTCTTTCTTTCTGGAAGCATTCATTGTTCCCTTACACAGTATTGACCATAGAGAGAAATCTGCTCTCTCTCAGTCATAATGCTGCGAGACAGTCCCAGTTTTCTACGACATGAATGCTGATGACTGCTGTGTGCAGCTACTTGCCAGGCTGCAGGAAAACAACCTGGAAGCAGTGAGGGCATCTTTCCAGAAATCATTTCGCCTCGTATTGTCATTTGGACCTGAAATGAAAACGTGTAATCTCCATAATTTCAAGTGGTCTGACTCATATCACCTGGCCAATAACACAGGCTACAGGAGGCAAAATGGCTGCTTAGAGACTCAAGTGTATCTCAAACCTCAAGCAGAGGCCTTTGCCCCAATACAGAAGCCTTTTCGCTGTAGATCGCTGTAACATCATCCAAGGGGGTGTAAGTCCAAAACTGAAACATGGAAGATTTATTTTTTCTCCATGGTATTACCTGAAATATATAATCCAGCAGCTTTAGAGGCATGCTTACTTTTTGTTTCCATCAGACTTAAGCTGAAAAGTAAAACCTAAAATATATAGGACAAAAAAGTGATATTTAATATAAAATGAATCCATTTAAACACTATTAAAGGAAAAACAAACACTGTAGAAAGAATCCAGAAGCCATACTAAAACATCTGTCTTTTGTCATCATTATTTACTATAGACTACTGCTTCCCATCAATTTAATGAAACTGTGCAGGCTACAAGGAGATCAAGGCAGCTCTGAGTTCGGAAATAGAGTATTTGAAAAGCAAAAGTAATCATAACTATTTTCAGTGACATATTACCTGACAAACATCAAAAAATACTAGAAGGGAATAGTCCTTAAGGGCGTAATAAAGACTGAACAAAAGTGCAGGTCTGTTAGAGAGTGCAATAACTTCTAGCAAAGCCTCTTTTCTAAAAGAAAGAGAAAGAAAAGGAAAATGAAAACAGAGGCTACATGATTCACCTTAGCTTGTGACCCACTAGCCACAGCTGCAGTTTTATCGTGTGTGTTTGTTTTTGTGTAGGTACTATATATGTCCCTGCGGATACCTACATACACTGGCCAGCACTAGTTCCACTATGCATTTTTGTTTTGTTGTCGTGTCAGTGTAAGCTAACATGGGGTTCTATGAAATCCATAATATACTTTCAAGAATACACCACAGGCTTTCCAATAGACTAGAATTCCCTCTGTCATCAGTCCAACAAATCACAACTGCCTACAGTACTGTCTGTATTATCAGCACTGTGGACCACAATACTGTTCTGTTCATTACATACAATGACCCATTTGTGTGCTGTTCTTTGTTTTACTTTCTCACAAGCACTTCAAGGTCAAAATATTAATTCAAGATTAAGAGTCACATGCTAGCAGCTCCATGGGGCAGCTCAATGCTAACGTTGGCAAGCTAAAATGCAAACATTTCAGTCAAAGCCACATTTCCTTCTCATGGTGGCTCTAGGGGATAACTCAGAGGATCGCCAAACTGGCCGTTGTCAACATATTCCACTAAAAAGCCAAAAAAGCTCTTCTCACTGACTTGTCGTTCTCACTTGGTCTACACGTCCAACTTGTATAGTGGTATAACTGTACAGGTTCAGTGAGATAAAGCAATAAGGTATGTAAACTTTTTACCTGGACTCACCTCATTACTGTGCTTTATGAAAGTGACGAAATTCACAGTGTAGAGAGAGCCTCAGGAGTTCCTCCACAAACTGTACACAGTTGCCCTCCATTAGGCTTTGAGTGAACATGACCAAACAGTAAGCGCCACACACAAATGGAAAGGCTCATGCTCGTAACTCTGCACTCATACACCATTGGCATGTGCACACGCACAAATTGTGGGTCTGTTTACACATGGGGCCTCCCAGATAGACTTGCTTTTTCTTTAAGGCTGTTTGAGGTGTAACGTAAATAAATTATAAAGACATTAACTTCATTAACATCATCCGATCTACAATATGTGAGCCCGCTGTAGTGAACAACAAATGGAACTGAAGCAGAATCGCTGCAGAAACAATAACAACAAAAGGAATCAGGCTTTTTGTGCCCAAAAAAGTGCCGAAGAGATGTGTGACAAGGAATGGAAACGGGGAGATGCAGGGGGAGACATCAATGTGCCAGGGGAAACAGAAAGATGAGGGAAGGGAAGAGGCAGGTGGAGACAATAATAGACTAGAGAAAGCAGGGAGAGGCAGGAGGAGACAGTGGGAGCCCAGGGGAGAGAGGGAGAGGCAGAGGGAGACAGTGGTAGCCCAGGGGAGACAGGGAGAGGCAGGGAGAGGCTGGGGGAGATGCTTGGCATTGCAGCTTCTTGTCTGCAGTTGCCCTTTTAGTGACCCATTGAAGCTTCAACTGCTATATTTATCAAGCAGCTGTATGATGTTGGAGCGCACAGAAAACCAAGCCGCTCCAGTCGAGCCTGGAGGCAAGTTCAACAGTATGACAATCTAAAAGCATTAACACAACCGAACTGAATGACTGAATGCTTTTCAATTGAGCCAGCTGCCCAGCAAGACGGATACTTAAATTTCTACGCATAAGATTTCACTACTAGAGTTTTAAGGCATCCTCTGCCCAAAATCAATATTTTGAGTAAGAAAAACTCACTGCCTGGACTTGAAAGATAACGCAGTGAAACGTTTGTAGCTTGCCTCTTCAGGCAGAAAAGAGGCTGTGGTTAGGTCGTATTCATTGCAGTTACAATGAATTTCAATAAACACCAGTTTTATCTGTGTCATTAAAACTAGTGGTTACTGTATTTAAAAAAAAAAATTTGTACGTACGTGCTCTGCATTGGAACATACTGCCTCCAGGAAATAGCCATATGCTAACAATCTAGCAAGTCCACCCTGACAAACGCTCTCACCTTCTCTCGCCTACTCAGCTTTTATATGTTGCCAAACTAAATGCCAGCCACGTCAGTGAAAGCATTACAGCCTCAAAAAGTGTGACTAACTCTGACTGACTGAGACGTTTTCCCCTTGGGGCTTACCGCGGCTATATACCATCGCTGCTGAGACAATTCAGTCCTACAAACAGGTATACTGGACATGCCGCAACTTTGCTTGGCTACGAGTCGCTGCCGTCAACATTCCCCGTACATGCTGGAAAGCAACCTGTGCGCCGCAGAATTCTGAAGAGACTGCGAGACGCTGTGGTTATGTTACACAACTTTCAATGGCTGTTTTTAATAATTCTTTTGTATTACTATTGAGATACTTCTATCATCTCCAAGTCATTTATTCTTTGTGCTACTGTCAACATACAGAAAAATGGGTAGTTTTGTTTATTTACTGTAAAAATAATACACGTGGTATCAACACAATTATCATAGTTAAGTAAAAATAATTGTGGATTTTATGTATCAGCTTTATGTGGCTTACATCTTAATAGTTTGCAAGGATAACTCAGGATAACAATGAAATCAGTACAGACATTATGATCCCCTCAGGATGAATTGTAACAACTTTGGCAGCATAGGTCAAAATCTGAATTTGTTTTAATACTTTGACTTAGATAACAGTCCCCTCATCCTCAGTTGAACTTTGTGTGTTAGTGCTGAACAGCAAATGTTGGCATGCTGAAAGAGTAAATTACGATGTTGAACATTGTGAACATTACACTTGCTAAACCTCAGCATATTAACATTGATGTGCACATGTTAGCATGTTGCGGTTAGCTTTTAGCTCAAAGCACCGCTGTACCGAAGCACTCTCACTTCACAGAGCTTCTATATGGCTGTAGATGCTGGGTAAGCTACTTCTGCGCCATAACTGTTTTCTACTGTTCATCTGTATGCACAACGTATTCCAAGCAGTTACATTTTAACCAAAATATGGCTAAATACACTGTTTCTGTCTCAACCCTCATGCACAAGTTTTCAAGCAGGAGCATGCTTTGGTGGACGCACAATAGACTACTCTCCTTCTGCTCTTATTATTTAAACACTCTAGACCTAATTTGAAATTAATTTACATCTAGCCCGTCATATTTATAGACAAAGACATTATGCTGGCACATATGCAATTCAAAGTATTACGCACTTATTCCTACAGTTATTTGTCAAACAGGAAAAAAAAAAATCATCTATGGCTGATGAATGGCTATAAACAATCCAAATTTCCAACAGACTCTGAACAGGGCATCTTAAAATAGCAAATTCAAATCTAGCTGTACTGTGTAACCCCTAACCCTAATCCTAACCCAGCTCTGGATTGCAGCTCTTATCAATGCTTTGAATTCTTCCATTACTCATTTCAGGCAGCACATTAATGCAAGGCTCTTTGGATGGAGTTCCACAACATATTGTAATTGAAGTAGATCCTAGCATTATTCTATATGCAGACTGAACCTGCCTTCTATTAGTTCAGAAAAATCGTATTTTGTGCTTCAGGCTAGTACTTAAATCAAGGCATCTAACATCTAAATTCCATTACTGGATTGCACCTCATCCCAGAATACTTTCACCTTTGGAACCTTTAAAACCTATGGATATATCTCCCTGGGGTGAGAAAAGTCGTGAGAAGTGCTGTATGTATGGGTTTTGTGGATATAAGCAGCAGACTTGATCTGCAATCAACTGTGAGTTCAAGTTGTAAACGCGTGCTTCAAGAGCCACCTGGAAATACAAAGCAGATTGTCTAATTTTCCACTGTTTGTTGTTTATAAAATTCCCAACACCATTTTTGTTTCCATTCCATTGTGCCAATTACACAATGCTTCAGATAACCTTTGAGCAAACAACAGAGAGGCAGCCAGCCAGCGCACAGGAAGTGAAAACAGCCTATAAACCAGCAGCCTAGGATCATTTGTACTCCTGCTCATTACAAATGTGTGAAAGGCCAGGTAAAAAAGGAAAATATTTATCATATAAATCATTGTTTATGTATGCCTACAAGTATGTGTATCAAATGGAAATCCTTACCAGTGCAAATTAAAAGAAGAAGACATTTTCAAGACATTTACACTGAAAAAAAAGTCACTAATATACAACTTGAAAAAAAGCATTTTCCTGCTCCCTCTTCTGCTCAGCCACCTCAAGTGACATGTGGCACTGTCATTTACAAAGCAAATGGGACCAGAGATCCAGGCCGCTAGATTAGGATTTCATCCCACGTGCCAGACAGAGAAAAGGCTGTCTGAATAAAGAAACAGAGAGTGCACCAAGGAGAGAGAAACAGAGAAAGGAGGAGACAGGAGTGGCAACGAGGGTGGAAACAGAAAAGATTAAAGGACAGATTCAATCACAATGTGTTTCCAGTTCGCTACCAGGTGGTGCTAAAGAGAATTGTGATGAGTTGATAATGCTTTTTATCATGGCTTTGAGGGAGACTGAAAGAATTATATTCCCCTCTCGAGGACAAATTTTTTTGGGCCTGTTTCTGATGTGAAATTTCCTTGATTCAAGGTATTCCACCTGTCCTGGATTTCAGTTCACTAGCTGCTACATAAGGATTGTTTTTTTAAGAACAATAATATGTTGTTCGTTTGACTTTAAATGATGTTCTGTCAAGCCCAATCATTAATATAACGCTTAGGGCAGAGTTTCTCTTGTATCTTTCAAGAGCACATGGATGCTGAACTGTACACTGTGTCTACCAAAGTATCTTAATGGAAAAATCAGTGGAAAGGTTATGTTCTGAGGCCAGTGGATGTAGATATTATGTTTCGTTGGGCTGATTCAGACAATGGTGACCAACTGTTCAACTGGCAGCATTTAAACGGGTCTTACACCACACCAACCCAAGAGTCCACTGTTCCTTCAGACCCTCCATTCAAACCCATATTTCCAATGGTCTATTTTTTGTGTCCTTCAGCCATTCTCTTGGTCCAATTTGAACCCATTTTGACCATGATACCAGTTCCATCTGCACCACCCTGGAGGTTGTACTGCTTGACAGAGTGCAACAGTCCACAGCATTATCTCGACATTATTCTTTACAAGAAATGTAAAATGCCTTTCATGGTGCAGCTTTCTGTGATGGTTGGTAGTCTGATTTCCACTTTTGCAGTCATTTAGGAAATGCAAAAAAGCTGTAAGGAAAACACAAGGGGACTGAGACTTTTTCTTTATTTCCAACTTTAAAGCAGCACAGCTTTTACTTACTTACCCTGCAGGAGCATCTATTAATGCAATATCCTGAATTACTTTTATCCTTTTCTTCTCCAGCACAGTGTCAAAAGTCCCACCCAGACACTGACAGCCTGCAGACAATTTTCTAGCCTTCATAGACAATTAAATGACTCTGTAAATGTCCTATTTGATACGCCAAGCTGTTGGTTGATTATGGGCAAAATATAATAAAAGTCCATGGTTACAGTAAAGAAGGATAAACAAGATGTCAACAGCCACTGTAATCGGACTAACACACATGCTGTCATAATGAAGCAAGTCAGTGTTTCTTGGCTGGCTAGAGGAGAAATGTGACTCAAGGTGTAAACATTTTAATCTGCCAAACACTCAGAAACCAGAAATGTTTGTTATAACAGATGATAAGTTGAGACTGGAAAAAAAGCAAAAAGCAAAAAGCAGGGAAACACTTCACTAGATAATGACTTTATTCCATTACTTTATGTTAATATGTGTTAACCTATGGAAGGATTTGCTGGCACATATTATTTTATTCAAATTAGAATTTCATAATCAAGATGTGATGTATTTACAATGATGTAACGACACACCTCCTTAATGGTGTAATAAATAGTGTACAAGAACTCCTATTAATTTTAAAAAATTAATTAGGGTTGGGGTCTAATTGACCATGTTCTAATGTGGTACCAAAACATTACAGCAGCATTCATATTTTGGCCACTAGAAGGCAGTGAAACTAATTTTAAACACAACATTGCTGAATTGGAAAGTTCAAATGGTAAACTTCATTTATCTTCAAAGCATTCATTTGGAGTTGTGTTTGTGTTCATGAATGTTAGTCCATTCACTTTCCCCCTACCTGTTTTTCGGTCTATGACAACCCCTGGCGGAAGTATCTGGATTTTTAGTTTGCTAGATGCTGCACTCTAATAACCAGCTAGTCTGTAACTTTGTCAAACTTTATACCAAAACAGTCAAGTCACAAGCCATATACTGTCATTTTTCTCAAGACATTTAATATAAATACTTTGATTAAAGTGGCTTTAAATGTTGTAAATGGAATATGAATTTGAATGGCCCCATGTGTCTTGTGACATATACTTAAAAATAAGATTAATTTAAAATTCATTTTCCTTTTGCTGTTAAACGAACCCCTTTGCATCCTGCAGAGATGATAGAGACACTTTGAGAAATGTGTTTGTGTTTCATTCAGGTTCATTAGAGCATGAGGCTGCTTGTTATTTGTGTACATCCAGCTTTTGACACTTTGACAGGTTACTGCGTTGTGTTCGTGGGCAGCAAAACCACATCTTTGTCTGCTCCGATTGCGATTGAGAACGTCTAATGCAAGCAGCTTTTTTTTTTCTCCCATTTTTTTCTCCACCAGCCCACTACCTATCTGTTAGCAGCTAAACACAGTGCTGTGGTCAGACAATAAGAATGGCAGCAAGTCATTATAAACACACATGATCAAAGTAAAGATGCAAATTTGTGACTAGGGTGGTAAAACTGGCACTGAATATAGTGGTCCAAACTGCCACTGCCGAACCAAATTGAGGTGATGAAGCGTGGCTGTGGAGGGCAGGGAGCAGGGCCTTCCGTCAACAGATTGAAGCTCTCTCCTCTCACCATGAATAGGTAACTAGACTGAATTGTAAAAGCCTGTATGATAGATGTTGAGGAAGCATTAAAGTTCACTTGATACCAGCATAAATTTCTCCTGACCTCTCCCTATTTCAATGAGAAGCACTTTTAAAGGATTGTTTCACCCATGTCTCTGAGTCCTAGACGATGAGGACTCCCATTTTAAGACCCACTGGAACCCAAGGATGAAGAGCATGTCTCGTTGTTTATTGCCAATGTGTCTGCAGCGCTGGGTTGCCAGGAAAGTCCATGTAGGCTGCACAGAGCCAAAATGTCTGACTGGGCCCTCATTGCTTATTATGGTCTACCAGCAAGATCAGGAAAGTAATAGGAAGATTGTAGTGAGTGTGAACATTAAGCCGTCGTGAGCAAAGGTCCTGTCCTAGTTAAAGCTATATAGTGGCAGGTCTCAGATCCCAGGCCATCTGCCATTCAAAGATGTTCTTCCTATGTTTCAGTGAAGTGAATCAGTTATATATATTCACCTAACAAAGATTTAGTGATGACAACAAAGCTACATCCTGAACTTCCTGCTGGTGAAAAGCAGCTGAAGAGATCATTTTTCTATTGGCGGAAAAAAAACCTACTTTTAGCAGCCAAATCACACACAGTATAGGAATGGAAACTGGCAGAAAAACACACAAAAACACTTTATACAGGACACTGTAGTGGTTGTCTTTTGTAATTACCTGCCATGGAAGATGACAGATCTGAAAACTATTTTTTGTCTATTTACCACACTTCAGAACATATGTAAGCAACAGCACAATGCTGCACAAAATTAGACTTTAGATTTAACAAGAGAGGACAAATAACAGTCTGGATGGTCAGATGGGGTCACTGGACTCCAGCAGAGTAGAGACGTTTAATTCAAGAAATGATTGTAAAAGCAAACATGTAGTATTCCCTCGTCGTGTGCACCGTTGTGTCTGTGTTTTTTAATGATATTTTATCTCCCTTTTCCTATTCATTATTCTCTCTTTCCTTTCACTTTCCTGGACCAGTCTCATTCTTTGCTTCTTTCATGCTGCCCCTCACGTTTTCTATCCCTTTATCTTCAATTCAATCCCTCTCTCCCACCTGCCCCCCAGCCCTCTTCTCCCCCTCCTGTATCCTCTCAAACTAATGGAGCACATTACAGGCTTACTAAAAATAGCCCAGCTGCAAAGTCAATTCATTTTTTTTCATTCTGTCTTTCTCTCTTTCTCCCTTTCTCCCTTTTCTAATGCTCCTATTTTTTCTCTTTTCCGTACCTCCCTCAGGAGGGAAATGAGTAACGGGGAGAAGGCTTGTCAGCTCATTTATCAGCTGGCAGCCCATGTGCAGCACTCTATGCTATCAGGGCTGAGCGGCTGAAGCTGTGGGACCAAGGGCCTGGGACCAGGCCGCTGGCTGTTTGCCTGTCAAGGTTCTTGCTATATGGGCATGGAGCTTGGGGGACAGGGTGTAAATGAATGAGAGGTCAGTGTTTAAGGGGAGCTGTAGGCACCATGGACATCAACTTCTGGTCAGGACAGGGGTCTTAAATCTCCGGGCAAAGCTGGTGAAGGACAATGTGCTGAGGGGTATATCATGAGGTTAGAATAGATGAGATGCACTGGAGGAGAGAAGCCTGAGGCAGATGCAATGATTAAGGAAGGATGACATAGAATCTATCCTACCCACCGGGAAAAAATAAAAAAAACAAAATTAAATCTTAGACAACAGGTTGAAAGTATTTAAGGATAATTCTGTTTTTTTTTGTACAACCTAAATCGTATTTTCATAGTTTTGGCCACCATTAGTTTTGTTAATGATAATATATATAGACACCAGAATAGTTGTTGAGATACATAATCTCATACATACAGGTTTTAAAGAAAATTCCAGGTTAGGTAGACTTATCTGGAACAGAACAAGGCTGTTGTAAACATGTGTCAAAGTTTACATACCAAATTCCAAATTCAATTTTGACCAACAAAGCTTATGTGTGTGTATTCACATAATTGTTCCGTGCATTGAGGTATTATTACTGACATTTCAGTTTTATCTCCAACTAAAGTGGTTTAGATAATCTGGCTTTGATGTTGCATTGCAATGTGTTGATCGTGTCACTGCTTATGTTTCTTGCCCCATGATGACTTTGACGTATTCCTCTCTCAGCAGTGACTTTAATGAGTACAGTGTTATCATCAAAGGTAAAAAACATTTTACCCTGTTGCCTTCAATATGGTGCAACTGCAAATATGTTCTGAAAGAAATGTAACGCCACCAGGATCACCCGGATTTTATTAATGTAGTGAGTGAGAATTCTTGATGAATGTATATGCAAAGTCGCTATCTGCAAAACATTCACTGTCAGCTTTCCTCACAATAGTCCCAACTGAGGCTTAATATTTTTATGGTTATATTTAAGCAACTCAAATTGCTTGGTTAATGTTAGGGAAAGATTGCTATCATAGTTAAATACGGAAAAAGTCAACATAGACTTGAATAATGATACAGGACAAGTTTATTTTTTTTAACATTTAATCAGAATTTTGTTCCTATCTACAATTTCTAATTTTTGTGTTTTCGGAGCTTAACCCTCGAACCCATGCCAGGTGCAGTATATGAATCTCAGTCTCCAGTGTCAAAGTGACTTCTGTGTGGGACAAGAATGCAAATCTTCATGGACAGGAAAAAATTATGCCAGTAAAAAGACCCCACACATCATACAGTATGTCAGACAAAGCTAACTGGTATATATACATATTTTCGTGAATACAGAGTTGATATTGTGCCCAAAACTATGGTATGACTTTAGTATTAAACTGGAAACCCAACTCAAAAACTAACCGCCAGTCGTTCTGACCACTTTGAACGAAAGCATCCATTATTGAGTGTGTGAGATACAATAAACAAAAAGAAAAAATGGGGAAACTACTTCTTTCCAAAAGCAAAAATTCACGGCTGAAATACCACAGAAGCCTGGAGAAATGACAGCAGCAGCAAAGGTTAATGATGGTAATCGCTGAATAATGGCTGACTCATTACAACTGGCATCTGAGTCGCTCTAATGATGCTGTGACTACCTTACACCCTTCGTACCTCCACACAGTGTAAATAGAAATGGATGCGCTCACACACATGCAACACGCCATTACACATAGATGCAAATGCACATGCACATGCGCGCGCACACACACACACACGCACACAATGAATACCAAAGGAAGTCTCTCTGGCAGAAAAACTGCGGCACAGTCCAGCACATTAACTTCTGTCTTGGGTCAGTGGGAGAAAGAGTGCGAGCAAAAACCCCATGACAGCAGAACAGACACAATAAAATCCAATATGTTAGAATGAGAGCATGTAGCTGCTCATGGCAATAAGATGTGGTTAAACAAATCTGTTCATGTTAAAAGTACAATGACACGCGCAGGCACACAGTACACATATGCACACTTTCTATTTTTACGTTTCAATGAATTCTGATTAATTAGAAAAGTAAAGGATTGAGAAGTCCTGGAAATAGCTTTGTGCAGAAAATGGAAATTGGATTCCTTTCTCCTCTCCTCCCCCCCTTGATGGTGAACATTAAAAAGCACTCCAGTGCAAGTTAAGAATTGGTCATTAATGTCAATAATGTGACAAATGCTCATTCTTTGTGAAACCGAAATAAACGGTTTCTTAACGGTTTCTATCAACTGTCGCAATCTCCATAAATAATAAACAACTTGCTTTTTTTTTCCTGTATGCAAAATTGAAAGTATTTTAAACACATTTTCTGTTTGAGGATATAACTGTAGAACATCTTCATTTAATCATCATGTATTCAGACAGTGTCATTTAGGCTGTCATATGTTTTTTCAAATAAACTGACGGAATCACCGACTGTCTCCTGCTGACTTCCCTGTGAAATCACCCTGTGATGATGCCATGCTGGCAAACAGACATGTACTGTAGCAGCAAATGAGCCCCTGTCATTCCTTCACTTGCTTCTGTCTGATGGATTTGTTTTACTTAGCAGGAGTAATAGGAAGAGCAGCCATGGAAGCAGAGGGAAATCTCTGTGTATGTGTGTGTACGTGTTTGTGTGTGTGTGTGTTTGTGTGTGTGTGTGTGTGTGTGTGTGTGTGTGTGTGTGTGTGTGTGTGTGTGTGTGTGTGTGTGTGTGTGTGTGTGTGTGTGTGTATGTGCGTGTGTGTGTGTGGGAGGCAGTCCTCCCTGTAAGTGGAGATGAGAGTGCATCCTCAGTGCCCTAACTGCTCCTCTCAGAAGATGGCAGCTGCGTCCTGTGCAGTGATGCATCAACATGGAGATGACACGAGGAACATTACATTCACCACCACCAAGCCTCCCGAGCCACCTGCCTCCTTCTTACCCAGTACCTGGCAAATGCTCTAACGGCCAAAGTGCTGCAGAGCAAGTATGACAATAAGCAAATTTAATGAATGAAATTAAAGATTTTCAATTGCTCAACCTTTCAGAGCCTTTGTAAATGGAAGGTATTTAAGGGAATTTTTAGACATTTTGGGAAAAATGCTTATTGGCTTTCTTGTGGAGAGTTAGATAAGAGGATCATGTCTGAGCCCTAAAACATGAAGCTACAGCGAGCAGTCAGGTAACTGAAGCTAGCATAAAGCCAGGAAAGGGGGGAAACAGCTAGCCTTGATGTGTTTAATCTGTATAAAAACCAAAGTGTAAAAATGACAAGTTGTACTTTTACAGTTGTCTAAGACAGACTGACTGTTTCTCCCCATTTCCAACCTTTATGCTAGGTTACACTAGCCATCTCCTGGCTTTAGCTTCATTTATAATGGACACATATAAGAGTGGTATCTATCTTCTGCACTAATTCTCAGCAAGAAAGCAAATAAGCTGGTTTCCCAAAATGTCAAATTATTTTTTAAAATAAGGTATTTGTGATGAATTGCAATCCAAAAATCACAGTTTAGCTTGTTTCTACTATAATCTGTGAGAATTTAAGTGCATCTTGTAGCATATGAGATGATGATAAATAATGATTTCATTGAGAAAACTTCATCTTTTTAAACACATTCTGTGCTTATTTCCAATTTTAAAACAATCTCCTGAATCTGACTTATGGATTTATGTCCTCGGGAGTGTAAAGTACTAACTTTGAGCCATGAGCTCAAACAATGTTACCAATTTTGTCAAATATTCAATGCCCATTTTCTCAAACATAAAGATCTGGTCCACACCCGGTGTGAGTTAGGATCTATTTCCCCCAACCATAAAGGGAATTTGGATGCAGCTTCAAAGCTTTTCCCTGAGCTTTAATCATGTTACAAACAGAGTGCATTATCCTCAGCAGGTAGCAGAGGCACTCAGTCTGAGCACTTTGACTGAAAAATCACAAGCTCATCGTGCATCGCCTCTTTTTCCGCTCACAGTCAGATAGAGTTAAACCTGATTAGAGAAGATTGGTAAAATCGGTTAGGAGCCGCTGATGGAGAAAGAGTCCTCGGAGCTCTTCTTTTTCACATCAGAACCACTTTCTAATTAATCAAGAACTTGTGTTTGTGTGTATATGTGCGTGTGTGTGTGTGTGTGTGTGTGTGTGTGTGTGTGTGTGTGTGTGTGTGTGTGTGTGTGTGTGTGTGTGTGTGTGTGTGTGTGAGGAAGACCAGCAGGGTGGGCTTTGGGGCTGATTTGAGTCTGATTTTTCAGTTTAGACCTAACCGAACTATCTTCAGTGGGAGGGTAAACTCACAAAGTGGGTTTATTGTCTGTTTGGGTTTTGTTTATCCAATACAAGTAAGACCCATGCTTATGTGTGTGTCTACATACATTTGTTTTGGTTCTATCTGGTGTGTCTGACAATAATCCAGACAACAACAGGCTAATTATAGATGGCAAATCTGCGTGTGTGGGTATGTTAATGTACTGCTGTAAAGCCTGTCCCTGGATGTACTAAGGACTAATAGGAGGCACAGAATCATCAGTGCTTTTCATGGTTTAACTTTCTCATTATCACCTCAAATACACAGGCAAGAAAATTATTTAATAGCTGCTATACAGCTGTCACATGAAAGGCTTGGAATAAATAAATCCGCAAGAAGTAGTAGCACTTCACCTAGCCTTTTATAGAAAGAAAGCCCAAAGTATGAGTGCTCTTAAAACAAAATTGGTACAATGACACACACAAGAATAAGCCATTTCACCGATTTTCTATGAATGCCTAGAGAGGTTGTTGGGACATAAAATGTGGATGGGGCATAATACAGAGGACATTGCCATTAACACTTAATAAGATGGATGACTGTAATAATGGTAATAAAATGGGTAACTGATCGTTCCTTATGCCCCGCCCACTTAATTACTGTTGCTAGGCCTGTCAAGCTGTTCATTCTTGCATGACAAGTATATCCAGTTTTTGAAACTGTGGTTTCTTGATTTCAAACAGAGATAAGACAGCTTTTAATTTCTATTTGGCAAAAGTTGAGTCTGACAGCTGAAAGTACTAGATAGTTTGTCAGCTGTAGCTACGTCTTCTTTATTAAACAGAAAAAGAAAACTTAATCTTAACTCCTTTAGTGGCCGAAAACTGTCTCTAGCTCACCGGTTTAAAACAAGAACTATGTAAAAAGGTCTTGAACATACAGTTAAAGGCCACAAACATGATATCACACTGAAAGACTGAGGCTGAAGCTATATGTCCCAAAAAAGTTAAAAAAGTAGAGAGTAGAGTATAGCAAGTTAGCCATAGTAGCCTATTGTGGCCAAATTAGAGCATAGAACACTTTCATTTTGTTCTAAAATAATCCCAGTTTGGATGCTTAATTTACTAAACTGCTTTTTTTACATAACCTGTAACCCCACAAAATAATGTAGTTAGCTCGTGATGTGCCCATGCTAAGAAATTCAGAGACTGACAGACCTGCCGTACCTACTGAGAGTTGCTAAGCTATGATTGGATAATTGATGTTTATGGGAGGTGTATAGAGAGTCAAAGTGAAACCAGGACTTCCAAGCTCTGTTCCAGAAGTAGGAAAAACTCTTTCAAAACCCCATTGAAATTTGTAACTACAATAATAATTAAATGTCCAACCTTGGAATAGAACCTTTCTCAACAGTATCTCATGTGGCTGACTTCATATGTTTACATAAGGACGGTAGTTTTTTAAAAAAAGTATTTAATATGATGTTTTCAATATCCATGTGTTTAGTAGCCCAACAAACAGCATTTCCCTGAAGCCCTTGACATTTGTGGAGTAAATGTCGCAGCTCGAGAGAAGCGGCAAGTCCATGAGCAAGTCAAGGGGCTGCAGTTAGCCCAGACATGTCTGTGATAGCAGCAGGAAAGAGAGGACTGAACGCTGTAGATTTACAACTAGAACGGAAAAAAAAAAGCAATATGAAGAGTGCGTGTAAAAACATGAAACTACGTTGCAATGATGAAAGTACCCGGAGGTAGCTTGGAGGTTTTTTCATGGGAGCTGTAGTTTTGTCGGTGCTCACAAAGTAATCACTGTTTTATTGCTATCATGGTTGCCAGTTTGTCTTAGAATATGGAAACTAAACCCCAGTAACACACTTCATTTTCACAGAAAGACCAATTAAGAAATGCTGAATAAGAGATAGCATTGGGTTACACAAGCTAATAAAACAGAAGCTAGTCCAGATGTGATGCCATGACTTTGCCTTTCTATAGTGAACATCAAATCTTCTCAAGATGACCATAACTCAGCGACAGAACTAACTCAGGTTCAAATGATCTGTATATGTTTTTTGGTAACAACTTTAGTTACAAGCAGTTTTTGCTTTAGTTTTCGACACTCAGTGCAAAAACACTGATATTTTACTGTAGCCTTTTATATTTTACATTACCATCAACTATTAATTAAGTGGCTAGAGGTTCAACACTAATTGTTATTGAGTATCGAGACTTGGAAAACCTAAATCCGTTACTCTATCCAGCCCAGAAAACCTGCTTATAACTGTGGACTCATAATTCTAATATATTACATTATCATATACTGTTAGAAAATATGATGCTGACCCCACATTTGTATTTTTTTGTTTTGGAAGATATGTTTTAACATTCAGTAAAAAATATGACACATTTTTAAACTCTCTTCTGTCTTAGCTTTTTCTACAAGGTCGATATGACAGTGATGACAAATGCAAAAGAGACAGCAAAGTTAGGAACAGCTCAGTGTTCCTATACTCCATTTTTATGTCAGGGTGACTGAATATGCTCAGCATCCTTATAATTTTAACCTCCCAATTCTCCACCAAATGCTTCTCACCTAGAGTGGCCAAGAAGCTGTCAAAATGTCACCAGAGTCGGAAATATCAACTTATTTTTAGCCAGTTGAGGTCAGGTGTCCTTGGAGCTACCGCCATTGATTCACGGGGCGTACTTGACTTTTATGAGAACAGTTATCTGGGAGGAATGTGGTCTTCATCATAAAAGCTCACAATGCCAATATTAGATTTAAGAGCCATGGAGTGGCATCTTGATGCCTCAAGATTAAGGATCAGCGTGGATGTAAATCCTTTTTTATGTCTGAGAGCCTGTGCATTCCAATGCAAAGAGCAAAAAGAAACAGAGAGAATGTTTTATAAGGTTTTATATCCAGTGAGAAACCATAATGCTCACAATCAAATTTTCAAAATGAGCATTTTGTTTTAGAGCAAGCTTTTGCATGTGTGAAAGTGATTCCTCATTTTCAACCATTAACAAATCAACTAACTTTGTCTGTCTGAGTTTATATCACTGAAATCTAAATCAATGAAAGAAGAAAAGCCCAGAGCCTTGTTATACAAATGCAGGACTCAAGCAGAGAGTCAGGACCGCAAATGGCCTCCATCAATGCCCTCTGAGGCACTGAGTCTGTACTCTGTACTCTGAATGCCAAATCCAGATTAAGGTTTTTGCTGTCCATCATCCGCTGTCATCTACAGTCATTAAAGTCAGGAAGATAGCCAGGTAGCTCTTATCTTGCTTAGCCACAGCTGGGCAAAGATAGAGAGCCACCATCTACGCTTCCTCCATTGGCAAACAGAGTCCCATCAATACACACATCAGTGGTTTTGTCACTAACCGGGATTTATAATCTCTACTGTCAAAATAAGGATTCAGAGGTTGGAGAGTTTCAGCCAAATCATGAATTACTGCATTAATTAATCTCTAGATTTATTTATATCTTTCTGAGGGAGTAATTGTTTTTCGTCGGGAGATGAAGTATAATATGTGATAGAGCTATTAATCTTCAGATGCAGTTTAATAACAAATCAGCATCTACTGTATGCTTTTCCTTTGAACTGCTGTGCAATGTAACTAATTACATTTAGTAAAGTATCATACTTTAGTACAAATTTCTAATTTTGATGTATTTCTTCTACAATTAAATCAGCACTAATCAATATTTTTTGTTAACAATCCATAAAATAACTTTGTGTAATTTGAGGGGTTTAACTCATAAGCCAGGTTTTCATACAATTTTAATCAAATTTCCCGAAATGCAGCAAAAGAAAATGTCAATTAATACACTTTTCCATCCACATCTGGTATGCCAGTATAAGGAGTCAGTTTATTGAGATAAACAGATGATGGTGCTCATTCTGCAGTCAGGTGCTATTAAACCATTTAACCACCAACATAATCAAAAGAGCGCTGGTAAAACCTCAACCAGCGGACAACTATATAGAAAACATGATGAATATGTGTCATTATTTCAGGATGGTTTCCTCACCACTCCACACAGGACTGATATTTTCACCTGCCTCTATTTTTGGCTTTAGTGGACTTTTAAGTCACATACTTCATGTAGGTCATGATTAATTCACTAAGTTTGTTTCCCTTGCACTTTTGTCATATTTTCCTTTTCTTGATGCGCCAACTTTTCCACCTCAGCCAAATGTCAAACCTTTTTTGCAATATTTCTGTTTCTTTTCTTTTTTCCACTCAGGTTTTTTTTTTTTACAGTGACAAACCAACAGAGCAAGCAAGAGCACGAAAGAGAGAGAGAAACAATTAATGCAGCTTTAAAATTCTCATACACTCAAAATTTGTTGTTTCATTTGTTTTTTGACCTCTACCATGCTGAGTGATGTATGTGCAGAGTTTGACACTGTTTGACAGACTCTGTGCTCATTCTGAGTTTGAGACGTGTATGGAGCCGTATGATTTTGTGCCCGAAAGTGTGACTTACAAAATGGTGGAATAGAAATCTGAAACTAGACCACACGTACACTGAATATGGACTTCACAGTTAAGTAGGAGACATCTTGTGTTGAGCAGTGAAACCTCTGAAACAGAAAATATTTGCTTAGTCATAGATGCTTTAATTGACCTTTTTGTGGGAAAAATATTATTTGAATAGATTAGCGTTCGAAGCAGAGTATTTTTAAATGTCTTAAAACATATGTAGAGGGGATCTTTAAGTACTTCCATGTAATATTATCTTTTACATCTATGTCAGACTGAAATATTATAGTTTTGACTCCCCTACAAATATTTGCTAGCTATAGTTAGTAGATGCTTTTCACTTTAGATTTTACACATAAACCCAATATATCTAAATAATATAAAACAAATGATATGCTTATGAAATGTGATACATTATCACAGATTTCCTTTCCCAGTCCTGTACGTGCTACCGTTACCCCCTTTGAGAGTGACCCACTATCCCTGATGTTCACCCTCGTCATTCTCATCCTGTCTTCAACCAGGACCTCTCCAGTTGGCGTTGTGCTCCCGAGACACCAGCAGTAATTAAGAGAGTCTCACCAGAATGCAGTTATTGCCATTTTCAGGCAGTCTCAATCAATCTGTCATGTTCCGCAGATGTGAGAGAGTAATGAGTATGAATTGATGCTCCGGAATTAATGAGTTTCCACCCTTTATATTGGCAGGATGCCCTCAGGAGGATGTCACCTGCAATGAGCTGTTTTATAGCCCTCCTGGCTACTGCATACCAAGTAGGGCCAAATCGCTGTTAGAGCCTGATGGATGTCCGTATACATCGTTGGAAGTTTTACACCATATTGCAAAGGTGATAATCAGATTCTAAAATAAAGCTGATTAAAATAGCTTTTCATACCACCAAATATTAAAACTCAAAGGCTGACTGTGAGCTGGGCAGTTGTGGCATTCTGACTGAACGATAGTTGGCTGGAATGACTTCTGCCTTTCTAAATGTTTAGGTTGCTGGATTAATCTTAAAGAGAACATGCTAGGCCTGGGGATACGACACTAAGGTTTAAATCACTTCAGCCTAATGCCAAATGACTCCATTTAGAGTTATAACAAACATGGTGAGTGCCTGCAGCTCTGTCAAGCTCTGATGAACACATGAAATGGGTTTCATAGCCTGGCTTTGGGGTTTGGAAGGATTTATGCACTCTTGCACACAGATATACATACACCTACACACTCACACACACACAATGAATTGGTGCCTTGTCCAACGTAAAGCCCAAAAATCCCAAATGTCAGTGTTTCTAATAATGGTTTTTTAGAGGCACTCTATACTGATGGAATTTAATCATTATGGGACGAAAGTAAAACAAAACTAAAATCAAAGGATAATAATTAATGACCATGTAAACACACACAAGCGCTGATTAAGATACTCTATCATTTATAATGTTTGCTGAATAAATACTCATTGAGTACATACATTTAAAGCTTTTGATGAATCTGACATGGGAGATGTGGCCAAGATCACTGTCAAACAGTTTTTCCACAAAATGATTTACTGTGTTGTAGCATGACACAAATTCATAGCAGAGGTCCTCTAGCTATTTAGCTCTTAACAAAGAAAGTAAAACAGCGGGCTAACCTTTAATTCTGCAACCTTGATTTTTAGGTTTTGAAATTTGGCGTGGGATGTCATATACATCAATATTTAGTCTCTTAATGTTTTCTGGATAGTGTTTTGATGATTCGTTTTCTGCAAACTGTTGGCCGGTCAGTGTGTTCTAAGCCACCACACTTTTTTTTCACTAGATTAGCTTAAAAGGCACATTGTACATCAATCTGGGCGTCTGTCTCCCTCTAATGAGATGGAGATCAGTGATTACAGGACAAACATAAACAAACAGCTGTGACCGAGCCACACACACACACGCACACACACACACGACAGCTCTTATTGAAAGCGAGTGAGCGATAAGAGCTTCATTATGAAGACTCGCAACAATAACAGGCCAGCAAAGAGAGGCAGTTAGAGAGGATTTTTATTTCTACCGTATTTCAGATATGAAAAGTGATGAACAGTCAGCCTTTTGCTTCACCAATTTCGTCCACTCAACAAGTTGGAAATAATAAAATTATTATCAGCATGGCAAAACCATCCACTAGGAGTATCAGTCAATTGAGAATCTTAGTTTTTTTCTGCATTTTTGCAGCCATTGATTAGTTGGACAACCATTTATCTCTAACCACTATCTCCTCAACGTTTGACAGATCATAAATAATTCCATGTTAAGTGCAGGCAACACACAACACACACAAAAACAACAATTTTAACTGCTGGGATGAAGATCAGTGCCGCCATTTCAGTGGGGATAGTTCTTTGTAGGAAAAAAAGTGGATTTGTCCCTGCAGGTTGAGAACTCAACATTTAGTAGAAGAAAGTCTGATAGTTTCATCAGTGACAGTCAAATGGGCTCTGTATAGGGCATGTAAAAAAGAGGGTTGAGGCTGGAGGTAAAACTCCTTATTTACCAGCTTATACTTTTCCCTGGGACATCGAAGGACACAGTGCGGAGTTTTAAAATCTGGGATGGATTAAAAATAGAACTGCTGCTTCTTTGTTTTAAAGGGAAATTCCAATTCTCTGCTGCATTGATTTTGATACCTTTTTAAAAACTGCCCACTGGAGTCAGACAGCGTTACAGGGATGAAATGCTAAATTGGTGGAGTAGTCTTTTGAAAGGAGCCTGTGCTGGCTTTGGCACCAGGATTGTCAGACTGAATAGAGACCACAGAGCAGACCTGGAGCAATGGCGCCAAATAGTATGAGCTTCGGACCGCCTGGGGATCCAATCAGGAGATGGTGGACGATTTGGCTGACAAAGATTGCACCTGAGCAGCCTACAAACGACTGAATGGGGTGCGTCAGGATAAAATAGTTCCCATGTTCAGCAAGAGGGTCCCCTTTTTTTTGTGTGCATAATTGACACTTTTGTGAGGCTACCTTGACAATATAATGTCAAGAGTATAATGTAGAAAGCCTCCCATCTTCTATATGCCTAAGCTGTTTAGCATTTTCAATCAAGGACCCACTGAAAAGCTTAGCTAGCAGCCTGACTTGGTTGTCCCATTGGGGAATGGATGTGTTTTCATTAACATCAATAAAGTTAACTGTCTTCCTAAAATATCTGTGCAGCATTAAAAGGAGCCAGTGGGCCTGTCACTGGGTTCTACAATGGCCCATTTCCATGTGGCTTCTGCTGGGTCATTAAATATGGATCGCCTCCCCAGAGAATGTCACAACTACAGGAACTTGTGAGAGAGAGGAAAATAGGAGGGAGGAAGAGAGAGAGCAAGAGCTGAGTGTAAGAAAACTGCAACAAGGCACACATGTTTAACCCTCTGTTCCCTGGGAAGATTTGATGCCATCATTACACTGCAGTCCCCTTGATCATCTGCATTTACCATGACCTTTGCTATGTGGATGTTATTTTCCTCTCTCACAAGCGCAGATTCTTAAGAAATCCATCAAAAACTTTGTTGACCTTTGCGTACACTGATCACAGTTTACACCACACAGTATTTTATGTTTAGATTCAGCTGTGTTTTCAATTCCCCTTACTCAGTTGCTCATGAAACACATTGATTATGTGTCAGATATCCTGAGACTCTCATGAGATGATACTTAAATGACAAAGGACAGTGGAGTGTTTACAATTTGACTGGGAATTAATTTATGGTACTTTCGTACCATAAGACCCTGAAGTTTTAGATGTAGGCCAGCCCCTAATGCTCTACACCGCTGTAGCATCACTCACCTCATCGCTCAGCATGACCTCAATTTTTCAGATTGGGGTTGTGGGAAAGACAGAAAGAAGGACGAAGCTGCGGTTTTGCTCAGAGTGACTCAGCCTTTTGAGCATCTATTTCTGGGAGAATTTGTCATTTTTCTTGTTGCTGAGTTTATTTAAAAAGTATCGAGAAGTATATATGTTCTTGCACTTCCTCTGTGGTGAAAGTACATGGGCTAAATCAAGTCTTGCCGTTTCAGATGTCTCTATTGTATCTCAAATGTCTCAGCCACTTAACCTCACAGTTCAGTTAGCACCAGCACAATAGCTGCAATTATTGTGACTGTGACACAAGTCTGCAAAATGTTTTCAGTTTTATAATAACTGAAGAAATGTAATTAGGCTGTGAGAAAAAAAGACTTTGTACAATCCGCTGCAATCTACAATACGATTTGAAATTCTGTATTTATATTACCTTTACTAATCGCAGTAATGTTTGGCTTGTTCCTTAGACTTACTTTGACTTTGATAAAGGGTTGACATCAGTTTGGTCTCTTTGTTCTGGTTTAGTTGTGAGACTTCTCTGGTAGGCAACATATTAGCGTGGCACTGGAGCCTTGGCATGGGGAGGTGGTCAGCTTCTGCTAAAAGAGGATGCACGTGACTCCTGGTAACACCAGCACCGTCTTATTTACATGCTGTGTCTTCTTAGCTGTCTTGATAACATTAGGCACAGGTAAGCCTTCATTCAGGAATCACCTGGTTTCGCTCAGAGGTTGGAGAGTTTGTCCACAACGCAGCTTCACTGAGGGGATGTGACTTCTGAGGCACTGCTACCTGCATGCCACACTCGCGTCATATCGGAGTTACTGTAATTACCAGTTTCCTCCAGTAAACAGCATTCATGTTGACATCCAATCAGTAATAATAGATACAGTGCTATATTGAACAAGCACAGTATTTTTAACACTCATACGTCCAACTCTGCAGTAAAACACCACTTAAGATTTTTACACTTTGTTCAAAATTACATTCCTGTAAAGTAGCCATATTGTTTTTTAGCAAACAGTTTGCTCTCTATTTTTTGTTGTGTTAGTGTTTAATGATTAAGAGCAGCTGGACTCTCCGGTAATGAGTAAGCAGCAGCGGAAGACTGACAGTTGCCATCTTGAGCTGTTTGATGATGTGAACGCTCACTAGTCGTGAACATGGGAATGTTTCCCGTCATGACCTTTACTCCCACATGACGTGAATGTGTCAGAGTGTTAGTTAAGGTAGTTGGTACTGGTCAGTCAATACCTCCGGAACGTATGAGGGCTTTGGAGTCTTTGTTTGAAGCCACCTTTGGCAGAGCTGCGGTGAGAAACGAGTAATGTAACAAGTTCTGTGATAAATTACTTTTGCTCCTGAGTAATTACAGTAATTAAAGTAATGAAATAATTTTTTTCAATTTTACTTCATTACATTTTTCTGCTTAGTGTACCTCACTTCTTCATCTTTACTTTCAGATCAATAACTAAGTTCAAGCATCAAAAGAAAAACAATACTTTCTTAGAGAAAACAGTATCGGCATAAAATATTCTTTGTCATATTAACATCTGCCTGACTGTCTCTGTTTTAACTATCGTTACTTATTGTCAGCCGGATGGATTTGATAGCAGCAGGTTTGCTTGTTTTATCTTCATAGCCACATGGAACAAAAAGCCTGTCAGTTTGCCGTGTATCCTCCAGTACCATCAAAAACGCAGCAGCAAAGGATATCAGAATGACACTGAAATGAAAAAAGTATGTGTGTGTATGTTTGTGTTAGAGATGGTGGTAGGGAGTGTTTATGTGAACCTGTCTATTAGTATGCAAACATGGACATGATTTCCTGTTGCTCGCATGCCAGCTCAAACACTACCTTGTCTCATCAAAGTCAAAACATACGCAACAGTCAATTAATTCCGCGGGCTCCATTTGATCCATTTCCAATGCAGAGCACTATCCCACAGAGTGCTCTGCGGAGCAGCTGATAATGAGTTGAAAACACAAAGCTTTGTCTTTGAAATAACACTTCTAATGTGAGCACAAGTCTGTGAAAGTAGGATGCACATAGTTTGGCAAGTTTTCTGTCCCAGGAATATAAAAATACACCAGCATGCAGCTCATACTTGCAGTGCCTCCAGCAATGATCGGTGAGTTCTGTAAGGAATGACTGATGTCGGTATCACTTTCTTATGATTTCTCACATTTTTTTGATCTCTGTCTTGTTGGGTATGTGTGTGAGAGTTAATCTTGAGGTTGTATTGTAATTTTATCTCCCTTCCATCATGGTATAATAACCACACACGCCTTGATTAATTTCTGTTTCCAACTTAAGGATTCTGGCTTTATACCAACAGACACCCTATTTTTAGGACAATGCAGCACTTCAGCCTCCAAAGGCAAATGGCAATACCCACTGCTGTAAATCACAGACATCACCACGACTCATTTCAACTCCTGTGTAAACACAGTTTAACACCAGAAGCCAATCATTGCTGCTGACACCAATCCGGGACTGCAGGGATTCTAACAAACCAGCTAAAGTCAATCTCATACATCAGGCAACATTTTAACCACGAAACACATAAAAAGCATAACAAAGGTCCCAGTCAACCTTTGATCTGTCAGTCATCTCATCATACACTCTGTTGCAGTAGGCATGAATGATGGCTACATCCGCTCTTATTCCAGCTTCATTGCACAACACAGAGGTCTAATCAGCATTGAACAAAAAAGGGCCAAACAACACAGCTACCATGCTAAAAACAGCAACAGCCTTTAATTGTAGTCTGTGCGCGCATTTTGTATCTTGGAAGGTCACTGCTGATGTGAAATTATTCAGTATTTGTTTTAACACTAATATCTGGCAGCAAGAATTGCAGACGATGGCGTCAAGGGAAGCAGACTTTAATAAGCTACCAGGTCTAATGTTGCTTCATGTCTTATCAGTGTTTTTGTGGGAGAGCAAAGGGGAATAAATAAGGCTGGTCTTGCAAACGAGCAGGGAGAGACAACAACAGAGCCGACAGATCAGTTTTTGGACCTCGCGTGGAAAAACAACACACGGATGACTAGCAGTAATGAGGTCCTAGGCTTACCTGCCTCACTAAGGCAAATGATCCACGTGGACACCTGTTAGACTGTGAGCCCACTGCCTGAGGTCTGACTTTCACTTTATTAGGAGAGATTTGGGTACTGATTATTATGTCTGCCTGTGTATGTGAATTTGAGTTAAGTTCCACTTCACAACCACCACAAGGCACCTAATTATCAATTTTGTCTCTCTGCCAGCAGCCCTATATGTGTGGTAATCCGAGTAAATGGTTTGATTAACAAGCAATTTAGGTTGGGCTGCTTTATTGCATATAAAACAGTGAAGCCATCCATGTTTTGATGGTGATTATTGCATTACAATGTTGACTGTCCTTCTTTTTTAACAGCTTAGAAGGTCATGATGCTGTGTAAGCTGTTTCCCACAGGCTGATATATAGGTTAGGGGATGGGAGCAGATTTCGTGCGCTGAAATATGTTGAATCTGCTTAAAAATCCACATCCCATGCCCCACCGTGGCAGACCAAACAAATCTGCAGTTTCAAATTTATTTATAAGCATACTGGGAAAGAAAGAAATAATATACAGAAAATATTTGATTGATTCACATTAGATGGGGGGGGGGGGTATTTATTTGCTACCGTCCTCCCCATAAAGTGGGAAGAAAGCCAGTGGATGGTAAACATACTCTATGAGGAACCACCATATGTTAATGATAGAGCAGCTGGTTGGAAAATGTTCAAAATGTGGAGAACATATTCGCAGAGCCTGCATATCTGCCCTCAGCAGATGACATGGGGAAGAGCTCAGAACAAATACTTCAAAAGAGAGCTGTGTTCTCTGGGATGCGTAAAATGTCTGTACGTTACAGTGAAAATGTTGTTATTATGAGGTGAATGAGGAGTAGAGAGAGAGAGAGAAATTTTTCACAGGAGCTGTTTTGACAGTGAATTATTTTGACAGCCTTGTAGCAGAGATACGTGACATTGTAAAGACAGTCAGAAATGAACAGAAGTCAGGGTCAACTTTACAAATGAATAATAAGAGCCACAGCTTTTGCATTGCTCTACCGTTTGATGTTGGGACTTCATACTGTAACACACAAAAATACAATACACTATGCCAATAGCAGGACCACTGGCAGCAATGCAACATCAAAGTCAAGCCTCTCCCACCAGTGGTTCACAATGAAACCAGCTAGTTTCTAATCTAAAGCCTCAGTTTACTCATAAAGTCATATTTTCTAGGAAATGGTTACAGTATAATTCAAACCAGCAGTGAATGATCAGAATCACGATCCTCCAATGTAAACTGTGAAAACAGCAGCAGTTGGATGAGCAGGGTTTTCCTTATCATATAGTATGGATAGGCTGACCCAGAATTGAAATGTGGGAAAACAAGAGCGCAGTCTCTCAAAATGATGAGTCCCTTTAGTTACAATGATAGATAAGACCATATAGCACATTCATGTCATATAGAATGGATGGTAGAGATGGGAAAGATGCCTATTTCTCTGGCTTGCAATCGTTCGCGTCACAAAACTCAAGACAGTTTTATGATTACAGAGTTATTGGTGTGAGGGCTCACAAATACTGTGCATCGATAGTATAGCATCATATCCATTAAGTGGGTTTCATTGCCTTGACTGATGGACTTTGGCTGTCATTACACTTCCATGTGTGTTTGTTTTTAGGATATTATTTATCACCAAGTTTGATATTTCAGAACTTCTGAGCTTGTTTCAACGCTGTTTACATACTGGTAAACACTATAACTCAGTTATGGCATCAACACAGCATTACGCCAGAGTTTATTCCTTCTGTATTGCACTGTGTTGTTGATAAGCTCCCTCCTTCTCCCATTATCTTATCATTTTCCACAAAGGTGGAAGACTAGGGAGGCAAATAAGCCCTCCGTGTCTTTGTTAAAATCCTTTTTATTTTTTGTCCATTTTGTCACAACACCCATGGGCGAAAACTGTTAACCTTCTGAAACAAGCTGAATTTTGCTTGTCTGTAATTTTAGTCGTGCTAATGCATTATAAGGACATCAATAGCCCCATATGAATTTGGGCTTTTTTTATAAATTAAAAAATTTGAATCAGAGAAATAGATCTCCTTTTGTGAAAGGGATGTTGGGTTAAATGTGAAACCCTCCTTCTGACAAAAAAACTAAACAAAATTAAAAAAAAAAAAAAAAAACACCTGACCAAGTCAAACTCTTCTCTGCATATTTGAATGTTTCTGTACAAGTAGGCAAAAGTCAGAACCCTCTATCAAAGCTATTTGGTTACACTAGACATGTAAACCTGTACGGAACATCTGCTCCACATTCTAGCAGCACCAAAATTCAAGTATGAAAACTCGTACTTACTCTCTGCCAAGAAATGTAAATGAAACCGCTAGAAAATCCTCTCGCTCTGCTGAACATGAACCCACAGTGAACTCTGGGTAAATAGTCATGGGGAGAACAAATGCTAAGCCAAAATCAAACAAGAGCACAGGAGAGAGGGTGGGTGGGTAAATGTAATACAATTTGAATATTTATTAAATTTAAGTTCCTGTGAACTGAATGAATACGTAAAGCAGCATGTGCAAGTGTACTGATCTATTTAAAGCTGCTCGAGCTGAATCATAAACTGCAAGCATATCATTAAGCAATATCTCACAGTTATTCATGTAGCTCCCAATGTACATTACAGTTAATGGAGTCACTTGCTGCTTCTGTTGCTTCTGCTTGTTTTGTAAGTGTGTAACTACAGTTCAGAAAGTTCATGTTAAAACGAAAGAGACTGCATTGCCTAAATAAGCTTCACAGGGCTGTAATGCCCTCTCAAAGATAATGACTAGCTCCTTATGGACACACACAGAGTCAAAACACATCCCCTCACTTCATCAGAGGAGGAAGCAATTACTATAACTCTGGACAATGGACTATTAAGCCTGATCTTTGCATTGCTCTTTTATCAGGGAAAAAAAAAATTAAAAACACCTGACCAAGTCAAACTCTTCTCTGCATATTTGAATGTTTCTGTACAAGTAGGCAAAAGTCAGAACCCTCTATCAAAGCTATTTGGTTACACTAGACATGTAAACCTGTACGGAACATCTGCTCCACATTCTAGCAGCACCAAAATTCAAGTATGAAAACTCGTACTTACTCTCTGCCAAGAAATGTAAATGAAACCGCTAGAAAATCCTCTCGCTCTGCTGAACATGAACCCACAGTGAACTCTGGGTAAATAGTCATGGGAGAACAAATGCTAAGCCAAAATCAACCAAGAGCACAGGAGAGAGGGTGGGTGGGTAAATGTAATACAATTTGAATATTTATTAAATTTAAGTTCCTGTGAACTGAATGAATACGTAAAGCAGCATGTGCAAGTGTACTGATCTATTTAAAGCTGCTCGAGCTGAATCATAAACTGCAAGCATATCATTAAGCAATATCTCACAGTTATTCATGTAGCTCCCAATGTACATTACAGTTAATGGAGTCACTTGCTGCTTCTGTTGCTTCTGCTTGTTTTGTAAGTGTGTAACTACAGTTCAGAAAGTTCATGTTAAAACGAAAGAGACTGCATTGCCTAAATAAGCTTCACAGGGCTGTAATGCCCTCTCAAAGATAATGACTAGCTCCTTATGGACACACACAGAGTCAAAACACATCCCCTCACTTCATCAGAGGAGGAAGCAATTACTATAACTCTGGACAATGGACTATTAAGCCTGATCTTTGCATTGCTCTTTTATCAGGGAAAAAAAAAAGGTGACATGGTATTTTCATCACCCATGCAACGATAAAAGACCACAAGATACACATCAGAGGGAGGCAAAATGATACAAGTGTGATTTTAGTGCATCGCAGACGGGATCCTCTCAAAGTGAAGACTGAAGGGGAGCGACGACCCAGTGAGAAGTCCAAGTCATCCACTGCCATTGTCAGAATTGATACAGCACAGTATAGGAGAGTAATTAGACTGAGATCAAAGTCAATCTTTGTAATCGGCTTGACTACATGATCATTTGTCTGTACGGGGAAATAGTGATCCTCGTGCTATAGCAAGACCCAGAATTTGTGGGTTTGTCAGACGTTTTTGGCCATGCTAGAGGCATGGCTCCAGATGGCTATGTCAGTCTGCGGGTTCACCAGTTTGGTCCAGACAGAAATAACTCAACAACTTTGAGATGGATTACTATGATCTTTTTATACAGGCATTCATGATCTCTGGATAACAAATCTAAACATCAACATGCAAACATTTTCATTGTTATCATGCTAGAATGATAAAGTTATAATACGGCTCAAATACAGCCCCACAGATCATGGCTCCAGACTCCTCATTTTTTTTGCTTGCATGCAGTCTACATCTGTACATAGTGCACGTATCCATGTTTTCATGCATTATTGCGGCCGTGCAATGTAACAGCTGTATTCACATATAAGAAGGCACAGGGTGTGGGCAACAGAAAAAGCATTTGGGCAGGTTTTTATCTGGGTACCTGCTTACTGCCTGGTGAGCGTCCGCCTACCCTCTCTGTTGAATAATGTAACAAGTGGTGAGTGGTGTGGGTGCTAGAGAGGGATGGCCTCTCCGCAAAATAGAGCGCAGTTCTGACAGTGATGGCAACGAGATCTTGAGAGACCATCCTGGTTAAGTGAAGGTCAAACAAAAGATTAAATTGCAAAAATAACAGAATAATGCCATGGCAGAACTTCTTTAACAGCTGGGAGAAGAAAAGGAAAAGGGGGTGTATATGTGTGTGCCGAGGATATCCTGGTTCAGCCTTGGGGTGAACAGAGCAAGTTCATACAATTGCATACACTTGGCATGCAAACAGCAGCCAGCTCTGATATTGCATCTCTGGCCAGTGAGACAGGAGTGGTTACTCCCATGCACTCTGTGTGTGAGTCTGTGTGTGTGTGTGTGTGTGTGTGTGTGTGTGTGTGTGTGTGTGTGTGTGTGTGTGTGTGTGTGTGTGCGTGCGGGGGTGCTTGCAAACTCAGCAAAGAGCATCCTCGTTCCAACAGCAGAGAGTGAACCAACTCCAACTTTCTCTAGACAGGCGGCGTTCAGCACTTTGTGGAGATGGAGAGCGAATAACTGGAGCGAAGAGCTCGATTCCAGAGGAGTTACATTAAAGATGACGAGCGGGAGGGACTTAAATGGTGGCATGTGTTAATAAGAAATTCGTGGGCACGAAGCAAGTCTTTCCATTCTGTGAGGCAGCAGTGGGCTGCGATACTATTTTTAGAAACAATGTTGCGGTGTAGGAATCAATCAAACTGGGGCTAAAACAGTGTTTTCATGACAATCTGCCGCTGTTGGTGCTGCAAACCTCTGAGATTCCGATGTGCGCTTCCCGGGTCATGGCATAGGACGTTACATTTCTATTTTCTTTGTTATCACAGCTGATGCCAAATGATGCTTTTTCCTCTCATGCTCTCCAGGAGCCGGCGGGCTGCAAACTTTTGCACCATGGAATCCACTGCACTTCATGGCAACGGTGGCTGCAATGCTTTTGGGACCTCGTGTAGTTTTGTGTCTTTTCACAGTCCTAGAATTTCTAAAGAATCCTGCAGTTTGGGGAGTGAATGAGAAGTGTTTGATGGTAACGAACAAAAGAGCCTGAAAATCGGGAGGCGCATGTTCTTTTCTCTTTACTTCTATCAGGTGTAAGCACATTTTCGCTGGCTCCTATGGGAATTAAGCACTCGTCCCGCTGCATGCTCCTCAGGAGAAAAATGGCGGAGTCTGAGAGCAGTGAGGTAAGTGTGAGAGACACCTTTGATTTCCCTAACTAAAATGAAAGGGCTGAGTTTTTTACCCCTACCCTTAGCAGAAGTTGCACCCCGGACAAAATGCGGGATGCTGAGCGTCCAGGTAGTGAGACAGCAATCCGAGTAATAGCCTCTCTCCTTGCAAGGCTGTTAACCCCCCCCCCCCCACAAACATGCATTTTCTGCAGAGCAGGCACATGTGAACATTTCCAACATCGAGTGCACTGGGAAATTTTCATGACCAGTCTTACTGGTCTCCTTTTTTTCGAGCGTGTAGCTCCCAAGGTTAGGATGCTGTGCAGGGGTGTCAGTGCGAGGAGGTGTACGACCAGTTGGAATAAGGAGTTTTCTGTGAGAAATGTGTGCTTGAACCGGACGGAGTGCTGCTGCTGCTGCACGCCACGCCGAGAACGTGATTCCTTGCGCTGTCCAAGGTACTGCAGCACTTTGCAGACGAAAGGGAGAACGCTGGGAATTGATGTGGGGAGTAAATTTTGCAGAGAAGTAGGGGGACGTGATGTGTCATTGGCCCCCCAGATTGGGTAGATGGACGGGTCTATAAATGGGGATCCCCAGGATGCAGATACTAGTACAGTCCACCTTTCACAGCCCCTCCAGAAATCTTATATTGCAGTTCTCCCTGATGCTCATTATGCGATCCACACTCTGACACATTTCAGTGAAGAATTCACCTGCCCTGGCTCCTTTTTTGGGCTCTAAATTCAGCACAGCCCAACATGATCCCCATGTTTCCTTGAGTCCTGTGCCACATCTGTATTCACCATGTGGCTGGATACTGTAGGAGCGATGATTTATTTGCAAGAAATGCTTAAAAGATTCAAACACCCTGTGCATATGATTTCTTTTTTTTTTTTTTTTTTTTTTTTAGGATATGCATTAGAACACCAAACTCCCTTCAATGCCTACACAGAGTTTACCCGCCAATCCAGCTACTGACATCAACACTGACTGCGACACACAAATAGGCGTCAACTTCGACAGTCAGACAGGCACAAAGTGACCATGTCCCCTCACGCAGACTGTCTGACATAAGTACCAAGGAAACGTCCTTCGCTATTACCAAGTCTCGACTCAGTGTAGAGGTGAGGATCCAGCCTGAAACGGCACCTCCGATGTGTTCCTCTGTCAGCAGCGAGGACGTGTGCCGCCCTCTCTTTCCTGTGTCAGGGCATTTCAGTTACACTCAATGCAGCTGCTCTCCTCTGACTGTACTGCACCCCAAGTCTACTTTACTCTATCCCTTGATGACACTCTATATTAATTTGCTTTGTCAGCATTGCAACTTCTGATTCTTTATTCAACTTGGCATCCTTAATCAGCTCTTCTGTGGCCCTGTCTGGTGATTATTGACTGTTGGCTTGTAGCCAGCTGCTTCTCAAATGCTGATTTTTTATTTTTTAATAAAAGATACCAATATTTAATCTGCAGTCTTTACACCTGGGAATGTACGCGTCTCATAGCTGACCGTAGTGTAACTTGAGGTCAGCTGCTAAATTGAAACATTCAAGGAACTGCATCAATTAAAAGACAAATTCAGGCAGTTGCATCAAAGTTACTGTGATGACCATAGTGATTAACATGTGTTGAGAATATCTATAACAGAAATGGTAGGTTAATACTGTAGGCAGCAATGTACTGAGCGTCTGCAGATCAACACCATGGCTTAAAGGATTAAGAGAAGTTCAACAGTTGGTCTTTGCTTTTAAATTAAAATTCAGACCTTCATTAAGAATGTGATCGTTTATATAACCAACAATCAAAACTCTGAACTTTACCAAGCAGAAACATTCATGTCAATCAGTGTTTTTTTTCTCATTTCCCAGCAGCTGGTCGCTAAAGAGCTAATGTTACTCAGCGTTTATATGACTTTTTCAAGAAGTCATACTTAACTGTATGACTTAAATTGATAATGAGGTTGTCCACCTTATTGACTCTGTTATATGTCAGTCCTATTATATTACATTGAAGGATCAATGACAAATATTGTCATTTATCAGAACAAAAGCAATGATTTATGAGAAAAAAAGACTACTAGAAGAGTAGTACAGTAAAACCACCTATTTCTGTCCAACTTGCCAATTATTTATCATTCATTTTTAGAGGCCTGAATTTTGGAATGAGAATAAACACCATAATGGCTCCCTGGCTCAATGTGGATATGCTGGGCATCTGTTTCTCCATCCCTCTCTGTCAAACTCACACACCAACACACATACTCCATGGCTAGACCTTCCCAGCAGGCCTCAGAGGTGATAATCAGGGCATCATGGGGGTACCTTCTGTGGAGAGCCGAACCCTCCTGCCTTCTGCCTTCTGCTGACAGCCAGGCTGGCTTCATGTCAGTGATCACAGTATCCTCCAGACTCAGTGGTCTCTCTGGACTCACCAGGCAGAGGCATGGAACAGCGAACTGACAGATGAGCTGAGAGGCATGAGAACAGATGAAAATATTGAGGGGAATGGATGATGAGTCAAAGCCAATTACGGTACTTGAATGCAAACCTCACCCTCTGAGTTGCTGTCACATCCTTGTTTTTTTTTCTTAAACTAAAAGGACTTGTACTGACATAAATCCAGAGTCGTCAGCCTTAATTAAGTGTTTTTCTTCTTCAACTCTCCCTTTCTAGCAGCCACAGTTGCAGCCGCAGCCAGTCCGCATAATTCCATCCCAGTCGGCACAGCCCACCTCACTGCCCAAGCCTGTGCCTTCCATCCAGCATGCCCCACGGCCTCCCCTCCCACCACACACGCCCCATGCTGCCAGCCTCCCAAGCTGTCCGGGGCGGGGCAAGATGGCCAAGTTCCTTAATCCAGAAGAGATGACGTCACGAGACTACTACTTCGACTCTTATGCCCATTTTGGTATCCATGAGGTACGCCTGTATGTCCTGTCAGAGTGAGAATCACTGATTTTTTTTTCTGTTTTCTTATATGATAATTAGACAGATGTGAATAATGTACGATAACTGTTTTTCACCAAATACTCTCAGGAAATGAGGAATCTCACTAAAAATTGCAGTTTGCACAGCCTGTTTTTTCCACCACCTCTTTTATAAAAGCTCCAGGACAAACATCGGCTCTTATAACACCTGTAGTTAATACTTGACCTTTGGAATATGCATCTTCCTTGACAAAGTTCCACATAAAACTGTATATTTTCGCAACTGCATAAATCCACAAATAAAACTCTTGAAAAATATGCCCAGAGTTTTATCGCAGAGGTGTATTAAAACTGTCATGAAGCTAACAACTTGTGAATGTGTGTGAATCATGCATTACAGTGTAGAACTGTATTTGGAGATGCAAGAGTAAAATTGAGCCCGGAAATATTCTTTGAAGATCTAGTTGACATTTACATGGACAGTTATGTTTGCCTTTTCGCCTACCCATTAATGGCTTAGATAATACAGTTACACCTCAGACTTCCTGTTTGATCACTGGTGTGGCTTCCCCATGCACCTCTAGCAGAGTCACTGTGACTGCACATCACGGCTATGAACTGGATAAAATTTGATTAAATTCAATAGGAGTAATGGCTAAATTACAAATGTCCAGAATTGTAAAAGTTGTTAAAAAAAAAAAAAAGAAAGAAAGAAAAGTTGTTTTCCTTTTTTAATTCATTTATTAATTTGGTTTGAAAACAGACATGCATCAGGAAAAAACGTAACTCAATTCTGTAGAGCTTTACATCTCATAAAGGCCACACCTTATTTTTATGCTGATGTTGTTTTCTGTCTTTTTTCTTTTACTTTTTTTTCTCTTTTTAGACGTAATTGTTTAAGCGTCCCTTATTATGTTTTTGTAAGGTGCTTTAATGATGATTATATGTAACTTTTAGGTCATCCTCCTGATCCGTACTGCCCCAGCAACCTCTAACAACTACAAGCTTTAGAAACAGACATTTCTGCCTGGGAGACTCAGCTCAGGGCAGCTGCCAGGCTTAAGCTTTACACACACACCTTTTCAGTCTTGATCAACAGTAAGGCATTGTTTAACAGATTTAATTCTCTCCCTTTTTTTATGTTTGTAATATTTCCACCATTCAAGATGATATTTTTATTTTTATATGTGGTTACCGCCCCCCTCAGAGCTCAGCTGCATTCTTAAGAGAGGAGACAGAAAGTATTAGAGGCTGTATAAAAAGAACACGTTCCTAGTGTGACCTGTGAGATGAATATTTTTATATTTTTGGAATCTAGGCCAGGTGTATTTTTGTCATTTCTGAACACTATTAACACTCACACATGCATACACATAGTGAGAGAGACGGAGACAGAAAAAAGATGCAGTAAGGTTGAGCCTGCAGGCTCATGGGGCTTATTCAGAAACACCCACATGGATTTGAATATAGAACCATTTGTCTGAGATGGAATAGAATAAGATCAGTCGAAGCCTGTGTATTATTTATTGCTGCTCCAATGCAAACCCAAGGCAAATCCAGGCTCCCAATGTCCAGCGAATGTTTTTAATTCATCAAAGTAAAGAGAAAAAATGTCACTCTCCTCAGCGATTAGCCATGTCAACACCTTCCTGATATTATTTGTCATATGCTAAACCAGGAGATGCTGAAGGACGAAGTGAGGACGCTCACCTACAGGAACTCCATGTACCACAACAAGCACGTCTTCAAGGACAAAATAGTGCTGGATGTTGGAAGCGGGACTGGGATCCTGTCCATGTTTGCAGCCAAGGCAGGGGCAAAGCATGTGTATGGGGTAAGACGTGTTTCCTATCAGTGGAATGTCATCATGCTGAACCAGGTGTCATCATGCTGAACCAAGGTCTAATCACTGTGGAGACAAGCCCGACAAGCTGCTCACGCTGTGCGCATGAATGATACGTGTATGGCTGGTTCTCTGTGTATCTGTGCATACATTTGAACCATTTTCGTCTAACTCCCTATAATCTTTGAACAATATTTTGTCTGAGAGGCAGGCGACAAAAAGTGTGCAGCCTCTCAGGTAGGCTGCCAGGCTGAAATTTGGCAATTTAAGAGCGCTCACTGTTACCATGTACTGGAGCAGAAGGTATGGCTAGTCAGGGTACGTCGGAGAATACGTACTGATACAGACCACTAGCCTGGGATAACCATGTGAAACTCATTTTTGTACGGTGGCTCCAGACGGCGTATATTGGCTTCAGGGGAGAAATGATTAACTTGGAATTGCCAGGAGACTTGTTCTGAGCTACAGGTTGACATTGTGTGTTTATTTGTGTGTGACTTTGGCTCGTGTCTAGTGTTTTTTTGCCTTCACTCTTCTGCAGCCTCACTCCGTTTCTCTCTCCCTCCCTCTCGATCATCCTTTTTTTGTACATTAAAGTGAAATATCACCTCAGTTTGTGCTTTACCTCACATTTGTGTCGCTGCTGTCCATCTGGCAGGATTTTAGCCACAAAAATGGGGCTAAGATTTCAGGGCTTTAGTTCACTTTGGACTTAAATCCTCTCAGTTTTAGCGCTGGTACAAAGCCCCACACCTTTATCATACCTGAGGCTTATTGAACCTGATGGGCTCCGACTGGGATGTGGGCCAACGAGAACATCATTCTATCATATGGACCTCGTTAAAGACAAAAGAAAAGTGATAACTTCAATCCACTGGATCCACCGAGAACCCATAAAAGACTCTCGGCTAAATTCCACATGTCAGAGCTACAGTATATACCCTGATACACTAAGCCCAATTTAATATCCCACATTTGTGTCCCATCAGTGAATGTCTAACATACAAACTGATCAACACTTTAAAACTAATGATTGATTAATGCTTGAATATTTTCTCCAGGATTATGTGACAAAAAATATCACAAATTCCAACAGCGTGGAAGTAACCTTCTAGATGGCAATATAACATAATGCAAATTTTCCCTCAAAGAATCTGCAGTACATGCAGCAGATTGCTAAGGCTAATGTTATTTGTAGGAGGAGTGTACATTAAACATCACTTACCTGTAAAAAAGAGTTACTGGTTACAAACATTAGAGCGGGATGTGGGATTTCAAATGAACACCAGCAAGTGCATCAAATTATTCGTGTTTTTTAAGTGGTCAGTCCATATAGCTGCGTCACTAGAAAAACCATGGACAGCCACTCCAGTTCACAAGCACAGACGCTGATTGTATAGTATCTGCCCAGCGGGAAATTGTAGAAAGCCAATGTAAATGGGACCTGCAAGCGGGTGTATCGGGGTCCAGACACCCAAAACAACTCAGAACCAAAACCGCACCAACTTGTGGCAACCATGGGGCTAAGATCACTGCAGACTAAAGCTTAAACAGGTGGTTTAATATGTGTCGAGCAGGCTCAGATGCCTGTTTGCAGTGCACTTTGACAGGATCTGATCCAGCCTTGGACCACAGGAGCAACTCATTCACATGTGTTGAAGGGTCTTGTAGTTTGGATTCTCTTCTCTGAATTAAACCTGAAAGACAAAATTGCTAAAGTAAATGAGTTGTCAGGGTATGAAGTTGTCCATGTAGCAAACTTTGGCTAGGTTTTGTAACTTTTAAGACCGTACCACCTGCCCCTTGACAGGAGTCCTGTCCACTTCTCAGTGAATGTACTCTCATGTGGCTGTGTCTCTCTGTGTCCAGTCAGTAAAGAGGGCAGAACCACCTTCAGAGACATTTCATGTAGGCTCTATCTAGCTACTTCTACTGAAAACAGTTGGCAATAGTGAAGAGAGTCAGATACTCTTCTTAGTATCTGATACACCATAAACGGGCCAAAATGTGTGGAGTTGAACGCAAGGATATTCAGGAGCGCAAGGACCACAGGGGAATGTTTCTCCTGAATGGAACATAGGCAGATGTGCTAAATTATAGCTATTTGAGAAGTTATATCAAACTTTGTTCATGTGAGTTTGTTGTAGTATTTACTTTCTGCCCTCTGGCAGTCAAACTTGCTTAAGGTAGCTTTAAATTCTTATAACTACAGAAACTAAACTGAAACTAAATTGAAGTTGAAATTTGATAAAGTGGAGCTAAAATAATGTTGACTAGGACATTTACAAGATTTGCTCTGTTGCTACTTTATTTATTTCCAACACACTGCACAACTCAAAGGTTAACAGTTCAGACAGGGAGCAGAAGTGCTACGACACCTGGGCGAAGTTGGAGGCTTGTACTTACCGTGTCTCCAGAGAGAAGAACTAGTGGGAGGCCACTGGGATGAGTGCAGTGACACCAGTGAGAGGTGTAAGAGGCATCGTGTGGGGGGGTGTTGACTAAACACGCCTAGAGGCTTCAGTGCTCCCACTGAAGCGTGACTCTGAAGGACACATGGCTAGCGGCTGTTTTTTCTCACAGAGCTTCAGCAAGAGATGAGGAGTCATTTTCGGTTACTCAAAGGCTACAGAGAATAGGGCTGCTCCAGGGAGGCAGTGTTGGTGTGACGTCGCTGCATCCTGTATGTGCACTGAGTGGGAAAAGATCATTTCAGTATGTATGTTATACCGTGCAGCAAAAAAAAAGAAAAATATCCAAAATTACTACATTTGTCCACGTCACAGCCGGTGTGTTGCCCAAAAAGCATGACTAATCACTTCCTGCCCCCAAAATAAAAGACCCCAAAGACCTCATTCTTCCATGGGAGCCTGAGACACAGCTTCAATTTATCAGCCCGCTCTCTCCAGAAGGGTCCCAGCCTGGCTTTGCCTTTTTATGATTCAGAGCACCTAGAGTTCATTCAAGAGTCCTCTGCTGGATTAGGACCAGATGGATTTCTCCTCGCAGCATGAATGTCCGCACAGCAGTGGCAAACAGAGTCCCTGGGTAGGTGGAACAGAGTTTACACACTCAAGTGAAAATCCATACTCTCAGACTACCTGATGCTGTCTGGTATTGACAAATGCCTCCTGCTGAATTCTGTCCTTATTTTGTTTGAAAATTGCTTACTCAGAGTGTCCAGAGTTTATTCTGATGAATGAGGGAGCCTTAATACTGTATGTTATAACTCTGTTATTGCTGGCACCTCAATAAATCAGGTATGAACCATGCACTGGTGGGAAGAACAGGGCATACAAAATATGTCGGGCAAGGAGCTCAAGATTCAGAAGAAGGGTATAAAAGAGAGGGCATGGAAGAAAACGTGACAGAGATGCCGATTTTTCAGGAGGAGAGAAATGGGACAAAAGCAGTGGGGTAGGGATAATTTAAAAGAATTTAAAATGTCAAAAGAGTAATGAAATTTAAGTTGAAGGTCCCATTGGGACTAAATGGCTGGTTGCAGTTGAGCAGTTACTAATCATCACATTAATTACTTTAAGTAAGATGCTCTGTCAGCGCTTCAGCTTCAATGATAGTGTATGTTCTATCCCTTTATATTCTTTTACCATCCACTGTTTTCAGCTTGACTCCAGGACACTTTTTGCAGTGCTAAATTAACCTCAGGGCACGATGCCAGATGATAATCCCTCCCTTGCTAGTACCTACTGCCCTCAGGCTCACAAGTCACACACATACTGCAAGTGATAAAAACCTTCTTATTGCTATCAAACGCTGCAGACAGGAACAATCCCTTGATAAGCCTTCACAAAATCGAGGCTGGTTAGCTATTATAGCTCAACTCCACCATTTTTTCTTCTGCCCAGTTTTCTATTGTGCAGTCTTGTTTGGTTTAAAGAAATAAAGTAGTCACATGAGTTTCATCATCAGCTAAAATACAGGTCCGGGTTTTCCATCCAGGAGCTGTGTTATTCAGGATTGGAATGGAAGCCATCCACAGAGAGCTACCAAACAAAAGTGACCTCATTTCCTACCCTAGAGATCACCCTATAGGTCGTTGATGATTCAGAAATTAAGACTCAGTTCTGGACTTTATTCCAAATCACAGAATGAATTGGAATTCACTGTGATAAATCCATGGAGCAATGTGAACGTGACCAAAGTGATTGCCACTGCCTGCAAAGCGCCACACATAATGACATAAATGATGGTTGCTCTTCCACTAACCTTCTAGGGAAAAAATAGCCTTCTGGTAGTATCTGAAGACAGCATCATCTGCCTTTAGCAGAGGTGGAAAGTAACTAAGTACATTTACTCAAGTACTATACTTAAGTAAGTAATACTTGAGTATTTTGTTTTTTAAGCTACTTTATACTTAATTTCCGCTATAATTCAGCAGGAAATGTTCTACTTTTTACTCTACATTTATCTGACACTGACTTACTGGTTACTTTTCAGAACCAGAAGAAAAATATAAGCTTATAAAATACAACATATTGTTAAAGATTAAACTAGGGGTTTCCAACCTTTTGCCTTGTGACACCCCTACACAAAGCTGTGTGAAGCTTGGGTCCCTTTTCACATTTCACGTGTATGAGTTATTAGTAGTTCCACCAAATTGTAATATACACTCTAAACATAGTTTTATCTGAATAAGCATTCAATGCCCAAAGATGTAAAATGATCCAATATTTTACAAACAAAGCAAAAACTATTATACATTTTTTTTTATTCTGAACTCAAGTAGCATTCAGAGTAACTACATTTAGGATTTTTCTTGCAGGGCTTTCACTTGTAATGGAGTATTTTTACATTGCTGTCATTGTACTATTACTTACGTAAAGGATAATTAGTCAGCAGTTCTTCCACCACTGGTTTTAGATCCTACCTGTCACAACCACAGCTAGCCAATACAAATTTCTAATGTAACAAAACATAGGGATAGACTTCAAACTCAGGGTTTGAATCATGTAAAATAGTGACCTTAATACCAGGGGAATTTAAAAGGGCAATATGTCCTCAAACTTAAACGACCATACAGTATGGGTTGTTTTTGCCTATCTTCACATACAAACCAGAGGAGCGTTTCTTGAAATAATGCCCCTACGGCAGCAGGAGATAAGCCACAGATATATTGTTAAAAGCCACTGTTGAAAAATAAATGACTAGCCTTATTATGCTGTGATAATGCTATGGTAAAGATTTGGTTGGTTTAGGAACAAAAACAACTTGGTTATTTTTAGGGAAAGATCATGTTTTGGGTTAAAATAAGTACTTTGTTAAGGTTAGGTTAGGACTTTGGTTGTGATGGGTACAATAATAAACATGTGGTTAAGGGTTATACAATCGTGGTCATGGTGAAAAGACACAACATTGATTGTCGGTTGCCACCTGACTTCCTCCTTTTATTCCCTTCGTAAATACTGCCGTCACTAGAGGACTTTCTCACTTGGACATAAACATGTCCTTTGGGGGCATTTGCTGAAAAGACTGATGCTGTCTAACACAACTGCTAGGTGTTGCTTAACAATGAAACATAAGCTGCTGGCATGAGCAACCTACGGAGTCATCACAGTCTCAAACGGGGAGGTGTCAGTTTATCAAAAGGGACAATTTTGGTCCTTTTTCTTAAGGAATGCCTGCAATCTCCCTGCCTGACTTTGCCTTGTTCAGTTTTTGCTATTAATCAAACATGTATACTGCCAATGGAAACACAGTGATATCTGAGACATACTCTTACCATTCAGTGTCAGTAGAATGGTAACATTTTAAGTGTTCTGCATTATAGAGAAACTGAGGACAGATGAGTAGATGTTCCATTTAAGATATTCTTCCCAGTATCACAGTCCTTCATGTGTGGTCAGTGAATTAGTGTTTCTTTTTCTTTTCTGCCAGATTGAATGTTCCAGTATATCGGAGTACTCGGAGAGGATCATCAAGTCCAACCACCTCGACAGCGGTAAGAGCTGCAGCTGTTCCTTATCTCTCCACTTTGATGACACAGGAAAGAAAAAAAGCAGACAGAGGAGATGCACAAGGAGAAGAAGAATAGGGCTGGTCACTTTTCAGGATTTTGGGAGGATGGTCAAATTTCGTATTGCACTGGCCTGGCTCATTTGTATTGATTTGCGTAAACATGCTCTCAACTCATGCATTTTCAAAGCATATGTCATAATATAACACCTCTGCAACTCAGAAAACAATTTTTACAGCCAAGCTACTGACTGTGCATCTACCAAATAATAGCTCCATAAACCTCCCAGTCAGCAAATGTCATATCTATAAACCTATGAATATCAAGTATGCACAAGTAATTGACAGGAGAGTTAACAGTGTGTTAAATTTGAGTTTTGGATGGCGAATAAGCAGACACCAAATACCAGTTGGAGTAACAGAGTTCACATGACATTCTGACAGACACTTGTATCACCAGGGAAACTCTTCAGTAACTTCCTGCCAAAACAGAACAAACAAAGCTGAAATCAGCTAATCACAGGCACGGCAAAGACCCACTCCTCCATTGTGAGCCCCAGCTCGGCTGATTTCCATAAGAACAGCAGGGCTGCCATGGTAGCAAATACTGTGCGAACTGATGTCTTTCTTTCTTGCTTCCTTCTTTCTTTTCTTTCTCTCTGTCTTTCAGCCTGTCTGTCTGGCTGATGTGAAACTGAAGCCTTGCTGTTGAAAATTTCACAGTTCTAAAGTTGCAAGTTAAAAGATTTAATTATGCGATTCATCAGATAATATTAAAGACTTGTCTTATATGTCTGTGTAAGTGCAATCCTACATGATTATTTATACATTTTAGGCCTCATCGGTCCTAAACTTTAGTGTTAACTAAAACTTTAGTGTTAACTAAAACTTTAGAGTTAACTAAAACTTTAGTGTTAACTAAAATTTTTAGACTTCTTTTTTTCATGCCAAAATATGGGCATTGATTATGGTTTCAAAGATACATTCTGTGTTTCAGTGATCACAATCTTCAGAGGCAAGGTGGAGGAGGTGGAGCTTCCCGTTGAGAAGGTTGACATCATTATATCTGAGTGGATGGGCTACTGCCTCTTCTATGAATCCATGCTCACCACCGTCATCTTTGCCAGGGACAAGTGGCTGGTATGATGTATGGAGTCTGTGTGAGTGCGTGACATGATATTGTTTGTTGATGTATCCCATAATGACATCAGGGACTAAGCTCCCCAGGACAAAATAAACCGTAAATGTAATTTTTAGCAAATAATGTAATAACCCCCAACATAAGACTTTTTAACAGCATCAAGGCCGAATCTATTTAGGTGGAAATTTCTAACTATAAAGAAATAATTCAACTGAAAACCTCATAAGAGTCAAAAGTCAATTAGCAGCTGCCGTTCTTTAAAACAGTGCTTTCCAATCTTTTCAGCTTGTGACCTCTTAAAAAGAAGCAGTGTCCTTGCAAAGTGTTTTTTTTATCCTCGTTGAATGTGAATAATTTTAGAGGACAGAGAACATAAAATTATGCAAGAATTAAAAACAAAACAAAACACTAAAGTCTAAAATAACTTTTTTTTGGTAGCAGAAATATGTTTTTTGCTGCTTTGCTTTGCTGTTGATATGGAAGCCCATTACTGCCACTTGAAAAAAAGCTTTTAATATCATTAAGTGTTTTTTCTTCATTATTGAGATAACTTTGAGATAGATGTCTCATTAATATGATTTAATAAGTCCTACTGTAATTAAGACACACTAACTTGTAAATTTTCCGTTGAGTGCAAAGTTAGCATGACCCATGGAGCCACAGTGGCCACATTTATGGGAAATATGCCAGGCTGAAAAATACCAGAATGTTCCTTTGATAGTGAATAATCCATCTCACAACCCCTGGTGGGAGTCCTGATCAAGAATTGTTTCTTAACTATGATGCTGCAGCCAAAACCAGAAGTAAGTTAAGTAATTGCTGAAATCAATAATCATTACCTTTACAGAAAAAAAACATGCAACGGTAGGTTTTATTACATTAATAAGAAGTCTACAATGGGATAAGGGATGTTTCATTATTAATTTCTACCTCATATTTCTGTTTGTTAACTTTTGTTGATGGTAAATAATATAGTCCTGTAGTTATAGATCCTGATCAGTGCTCCTGCAGTCTGCACACAAAGGGAACAATAACATCTCAACAATTTAAACTTATTCTTGCCTGAGAAATGAAATGTCACCAATGCTGCAATGTAGACCTTTTATAATGTGTTCAGAATTAATTGCTGAGTTATTTCCTCTCCTCATTTGTCAAACAGAAACCCGGTGGATTAATGTTTCCTGACCGAGCCTCTCTGTATGTCGTGGCCATTGAGGACAGGCAGTACAAAGACTTTAAAATCCATTGTAAGTTCAGAGTGAGAGTGTGTACGTGTGTGTGTGTGTGTGGGGGGGTGCCTATTACCTGAACTTGGACTGTGAAATGCCACTTAATTGTACGTGCCTGGTGTACTCTGTGTAGCTCTTGGGTGGGTATAACCAGGATTAGGTCTCTGCATTATTAATGAACCATGGATGTAGAACATCATCCACACCTCTGCATTGCACTCACACAAATGTGGGTGCACTCATACAGTACACAACCTTTCCAGCTCTGCAAATGACTTTGAACTTTTCCTCAAGCGTAACACTGGGGGCGATAATTGATATTATAAGTCAACAAGCCTCTCCATCTCTGTATCGTCCCACTCTAAACCCTCCAAGAGGACTGTGGGCGCAAAGCGCACCAGATAATATCTGGAGAAAGTCATATCTATCCTGTCTGGATACTTCAATTTAGTTTGCCATTATTCTGTACATCAGAAATTTACACATGGCCAGACTGAAACGAGTGGTGCACCTATTGACCACAAACTTCTTTCCTTCCAGGCAGATGGCCAAAGACGACCTTTAGACTGAGTTAGAAATGGCCCTCTGAAATACCCCAGTATCCTAAGAGCATCCTGTGGTTATAAGTGCTACTCTGGGCTGCACATTGGCTTATTTAAGTGGGCAGCAAGATATGCAAATACAGTACATTTCGAAAATCCCTGGTGGTTTGTGACCTGTTAATTATCACCAACTCTCCGACGCACTCAAGCAGTTCTCTCTTTTCGAGTCACGACAGAGATGTTTATGCTCACCCACTATCTTTGGGAACTTAGTGAATAATGTATGGGATGAATTAGCCTAAGCAGCAAATATATCCAAGGCAAGAGTGGAGTCTGCATTCAAGGAGCCTCATATTTACAAATCAATACAATTTGACTTTCATCTGTCAAAAAAAAAAAAAACTGTTCCAAAACGACAGGAAATCTTACTCGAGGGTCGTAGCTCAGACTGCTCTGGGAAGGTGTGTGAGTAAAGCCCCAACTAGTGTTGTAGAAAAGTGATTCATATGTTTGCAATTTACAAATAACAGATAAAGTTTGGTAAAATAACTCGGTGATGATGCATTTAACAGGGTGGGAGAATGTATACGGCTTTGACATGACCTGTATCCGTAACGTGGCAATGAAGGAACCACTGGTGGACGTGGTGGACCCCAAACAGGTGGTGACCAACTCCTGCCTGGTCAAGGTTAGTGAAATATTGATCATATTTTGGCTGCATTTTGGATAATTGCTTAATTACAAAGCCTGGCTAAATGTCAGCTGTAGATTTAATGCAGTGCAGAGGAGAGCTTCCACTGTGTATGCCATATTTTCTCATAACGTCACACAATAGTGGGCTGTTAACGTCATCATCCTATAGAACCGTATGTGGCATGAAATCATTATGGATCCAGGCAATTTAGGAAGTTTAAATAATCCAATAATGATAATTCGCCCAATAGTAAATATTTAAAACATAATTACATTACATAAATATAACACCATGAACAGATATCTTTGATTTGTTTTTCAAAGAACTATGACCAAGACACATACTGTACTCAGCAAGACATTTTACAATGTTAAAATAAAACTTGTCAGTGCTCTTTGGTGGACAAACTCTGTAATGGAGACACTGTTTTGAAATAACCTAAAACTTAGCTTGGAATTTCTGCATTGCAGTATGTTGTTACTTATTGGCCAAATGTACACCAATACCAATAAATTTGCTATATTAGCTGGTATATATCAGCCTGGCCAATTTATCCTCACTATAAAGTCTATTAAGTAGCCGTTCCGGAGCTGTCAGTCGCACTACATGATCTTCATTAGCAGATGGAGTTTGTCCATTTGTCACAGATTTGACGTGAATTGACTGCTAAGCCCTGGCCTAGTTACTGTTGCCGTGCCTGTCAAACTTTCCATTTCTTGCAAAGCACACATGAGTTTTACAACAGTGATTTACCACTCAAAATGTTTGGTTATGTTTGAAACGATGGGTCCTGGATTTAACTCAGGGTACAACATGACAACTGTGACTAGTATATTCAATCATAGCTAGCTAGCTAGCAAATTATTGATAGTTCACTGATTTAGTTGAAAAACACCACCCTCCAAACTCTTTATATGCTGATTACAGCTCTTTCTAGAGCCGCATGCCTGCCGTGCCTAGTTACGGTTTCTGAGCTATGACTAGACAATTATAGGGGAGGGTTTAGTGAAAGGTCAATGGTAGATGTCCAGATTTCCATTTTTTGTGTGCACTTCTCGTCCATGTAAGATTGAAAGCTGAAGGTACATCAGTAGCAGTACAGACAGCAATCTCACCACAAGATCGATTTAAAAGCCTCTGAAGCTTTCAGTCATATCACCTTAGCTTTTAAGCCAACACGGGCTACAAGTTCTTAAAGTGCTCAGAAAAAAAATGGAAATCTGAACATCTAATGTTCCATCACAACTGGGCATTGGCCTGCCGAAGATGGCTACTAAATGAACTACTAAATGAACCCATGGTGACAACATTATCCCCATATTACCGAGGTGTTCTTGGTACAACACACCATTACCACCATTTTTGGATGCCAGTTCACTTGTCAGCTGTGGAGGAAAACTATACCAACAGTAACTAATAAGGAGTGTTTACAGTGTGCAGTGTATGGTCTCGGCCTGATTCAGTTGTAAAACACACACACACACACACACACACACACACACACACACACACACACACACACCCACACACACAAATTAACTACAACTACTCAGTGACACTGATTGATTGGTAAACATATTTTGTTGCATGCTGCGGCTGGTATGAATTCGACCTTGAGGTGTGGCAGTTGCCCTGTCTGTACCTCTCACTGTGTGGATTAGACTGATCAGGCTGCTGTGCCATGCATGTCAATAGCAGCCCCTCTAGTCCTCCTGATTGTACTCCTTGTCATAGTGACCTTCTTATGGCTGGCATTGATTAGATAGCTCTGCCTTGTCTCACCTATGTCCTTGAGGAATATTTCTGTGTGATCATACCTTGACTTCAGCTTCTTTGCTTCCGTGCTGCTGATTGTCGACTGTGTTTTGTTTTCTTTTATCTCATTCAGCCTTTCAATTTAAATGTAGTGGGATATTACATAAAACCAGCAAAGAAAACAGTCATGAGAGTTTACTAAAAATCCCTATGAAGCTGGTGGTAATGCTGCTTGTCTTTGGATCTTCTGGAAAAAAAACAAAAACCTTACAACAATATTACCCTGCTGACAAGCTTTATTGTTTTTAAATGGATTACTGAAAGATCTCATTAAAGTTGTTTAGCCGAGGAGTAGTACACTCAGGACCATGTGTTATTAAACTGCTGCTTGAAACTCTGGTAAAAAATACTCAGTGAGGATTATTACCAATAATAAACCTTAAGAAAATTATTAATTCAACATTAACAACCCACATAATAGTGCTCTTAAAATTTTTTGTTTGCCTTTAGAGTCATTGTGAGAGGGTAAAAATTGCGGTACATTACATTGCTGTCTTAAACTTTCAAATGTGACTTTGAGGAGTTTATACTGCATGGCCAGAGTAAATATCTGTTAAATGTGTTTATGGGAGTAATTATTTTTTTAAAGACAGCAGGGGGAATCAGACATTAATATTACATTGTTTTTATTGCCAGCAAACATAAGGCTCATTCCTCCACAGCAAATGTGGCATCTGGCACCAAAGCCAGCGAGCAAGCAATGAGTATCTATTAGCGCAGATGGTACATGAAACAAGATTATCACACCTCTGCCTACATGTTTACCCTGCAGTGTAGGTTTCAGGTGAGCTACACTCTCCCTCTGTTATTCAGTAATCAAAGCTAACATGATATGTTGGCGCAGTGCCATGCACACGACAGCAGCCCAGGAGATGAAACAACATGTTCATCTCTGAACAAGACCTGGCGGGACAATAAGGTATCAGACACCCTGTCAAACTGACTGGAACCAGGGGAATTATTCAGATTCGGCTAGCTAGCAAAAGACTGAGAATACTTAGAGCGCCTACATGCATGACCACAGGCCCCTTCTCCTTGTCCTACCTATATAAGGGTTACCCGCCTCATTCTTGATGGTTGTTATGATCTTGGCACAGTCCTATTGGGATTGAGTGGTGGCATCATATCTTTTTGCAGGTGGAAGGCGTACCGTACTTCTTGATGTTGTTCTTCTGGTCTCCTTTATGTATTGTACATGACACCACAAATTCTCTGGATTTGTTACTGCAGCAGTAGCTCTGCGGTAGCTTCATAACATTCGAGTGGTATCTCTTCACCTAACTCGTAGCAAGAAAGCAAACAAGAATAATCCCCAGAATGTCAAAAAACATTCCATTAAAAGAGAAATAAGGGTCAAAGAGGGCAAGCTTAATATGACTAAGGACATACACTGTCAGAGTTTTGTTTATGTGGTCCAGATATGGCCAATCTTTTTACTCTTTCAGGAGGTGGACATCTACACAGTAAAGACTGAGGACCTCTCATTCACCTCAGCGTTCTGCCTGCAGATCCAGAGAAATGATTACATACATGCGCTGATCACCTACTTCAACATCGAGTTTACCAAATGTCATAAGAAGACTGGTTTTTCCACCGGTAAGATTTCTTTCAAGGGTCTGAAATCCAGTCCCTCAGTTCCAGGACAGCTTCACTAGTAACTTGCAGTGTTCATTTATCTGAAGTAAGATGGGAGTTAGACTGAAAGCATTACAGTGGCCCAACACAAATTTTTAAGCTCATTCGGTTCCACTCCAGCCCAGGAGGAACTTGGGGGCTTTCGTATTTAAGATAAACCTTGTAGCTGGTTACTTCTCCTAGATAGGAAGGTTGAAAAGTCTGGATGGGTTTTGAGTGAATTCACTCTGCCCTCTTCCCTCATGATGGTTAGAAATACCTTTAACCACACATGAAAGACAGTTTTCTAATGTGGTCCTTGAAGAGGCATGGATCACTGTATATTAGAAGAGGTTCAGATCGGGCTGACTGACAAGATCGAAACCGTGCTGGACTGAAATTACTTTGTATGGCTGGCCTGGGTGCTGATGTGTTAAAATCGGTGTGTGACTGACCTCTAGTGGTGTTGGAGCAAAGGACATTATCATTAACAAATACCATATATTGAAATGAGATATAAAGCAGAATGAATCGCCTCAAATGTCAGTTTGAGCATTTGATGTTTTGGCCTTCTGGTATCGATAATTGTGTGTTGATGAAGAATTTTCTTTCAAAATTATGGCACCATCACTTCCTTGTATTGTCCCCTTGAAATGTGTAAAAAAAACCATTTCCTGACCTCAGCTTTTTCTGCCCTACCCACTTCCTTTCTAACGATTTTCTGTAAGTTTGTCTTTCAAGCAAGTTTTCCAGTGTCAAACTTGAAGACTCTTTGTCTGCCAAAACTTTAAGATACAGCTCTAAACGTACACGCAAAGTGTATGATTGATTACACACACAGTCTTGAAAGACGGTTACATTAGACACACACAGACTCTCATCCGAGGGGAAAAAGGCCATTACAATGCATGCTGGTAAGTAGAAATGCCATTTCATCCAGTGCATTAGCATAAGAAAGACCGCTAACTTGTCAGTGTCTTTATTTAGCTATGCCCATAAACCAAGAGCCAGGCCTGTGCAGCAGCAAAGCTGATTGGAAGACCCTTTTAACTATGGACTCACACAGAGCATGTCTACAAGGGCAGAGTTACCAATCTGCCCCAGGACAGCTGGCAGAAATTCGATTTAAGTGCTACTGACCTTTTTGAATCTCGGCCAAGCGATCAGTGATGGTGAGGGCACTGGGGAATTCTCACATTTGTTTTGGGGCTTGGGTTTCAGATTTTACCCGCCTAAGTTTCCATGCACAAATGTGCATGCGCACACACACACACACACACACACACACACACACACACACACACACACACACACACACACACACACACACACACACACACATATCTTGAATTAATGAGGAGATACCTGCTCTTCACAACTAGGATGCTGACTTGATTCCCTCTTTCTCTGTGCAGTTTGTGTTTATTCTCTCCCTGACAGTCACGTCAGATATATAGGAGACTGTATTGATATAACTGTCTCTCTCTGTTGCCCCCCTGACAATTTGTCCAGGGTGTTTCTCTGCCTCCTGCCCAGTCTATACTTGCATAGACATCAGATCCTTGGCAGCAGTGAAGAGGGTTAACTGGGTAAAGAAATGACTCATCATTGACATATTTACTGTTGCTTTCCCTTGGAGACATTTAGTTGGTGTGTTGCCGAAGTTTAAAACTTTTTTGGTACAACTTTCTTATAAGGCACCATTTGTAAGGGCTTATACTGTAAAAAATGGCTTCCTTAATGGTCAATAAATCATTCACTAATTCTGTATAGATCAGTTATAAGCCATTAATAAGAGCAACTTTTGAGTTGCCAGTTGTGGAAAAATCCTATGGTACTATTTAGTAATAACGCAGTTTAAATTGTTGGTAATCATTAATAAATGCTCCTGGGTTTTCTCACTTTCTAATAAATAAGCATTTATAAATATGAAGTCATTATTAAAGATTTTTATAATAATCCATTTTATCTGAAGTGGTAAATTTCAAATACATGTTAGTAAATAGATTTTGGTCCAGATTCTCCGCAACCTTTAATAAACACCAGCTAAAGGGATTTATCACAACCTGGCAGCCGGTCAAGCTTCTTATTAATGGCTTTTATCTGTGAAGCATCAATACAGTGCATGATTTTTAAGTATTTACTAAAAAGTTATTACGTAAAATTTCTAAACCCGTAATAAAAGCTGTCTTATTACAAAGTGGTACAGCTTTGCTAAAGATTAAATTGGCTGGTGTTAATTTTAAAAGTGTGTGTTTCTGTGTGTTTCTGTTTGTCCCAGCTCCAGATGCTCCATACACCCACTGGAAGCAGACAGTGTTTTACCTGGAGGAGTATTTGACGGTGCGGAGAGGAGAGGAGATTGTTGGCAGCATTGCTATGAAGCCCAATGAGAAAAATATTGTGAGTATTCTATGAGCTAATGTTCATATTTTGTTAGTAGAATGTGGAATTGTAACACCAATCATAACAGCACCGGCCTTTAATCATTTGGGCTCTTATCTTTATATATAGCTAAGCAGCTAAGAAATGACTCATTTCCTGAGCCGCCTGCCCTCAGCAGATTGTTTTTTCTCTTCAGCGTTGGACAGCGGTCATGCAGGCAGCAGCACTGCAGTGACTTCCAGGCAAACAACAACAGATTCCATTGTTGACCTTATCAGTGGCCTCTCCTACCCCTCTGGGGTAGAGAAGCGGCGCTTGCTTTTCTCCTGTTGTCTGATGCATTTAATGATGATGGCATTTAATACCATGTTTTGCTGTCAAGTCAAAATAAAAAAACAAATTTAAAGTTCTCATCTTACATTTTCTTCTCACCTCTGGCTACATGTTTGCTCACTTGTTACCTCCCATTTTTCTGAAAAACCTTCTCTCTTTCCTCTCTCTGTTCACCTGCAGCGTGACTTGGACTTTACCTTCGAGTTGGATTTTAAAGGACAGTTGTGTGAAGCAGCCATATCTCATGACTACAAGATGCGTTAAGTTTGACTGAGGGGACCTTGCTGCCCCATCGAATACAACCATTGAGCACCAGAGGGAGACAGAAACACTCCTATGACCATAGACTGACACATTGTGTGATGTAAAAGGGGCAGAGAATAAGAGGAAAGACCCGGCCAAAGACCAGGCAGAGGTGGCCCCACTGACAATATCACCATTGTCACTACAGTGCATGATGAAGGCAGGAAGTCCCTGATGCTGACTGTTAAACAATTCTGAATGTAACGCTGACAAAAAGAGGCCAGGAATATTTTAGGGTCTTGATGAATGTTACAGATTATTGATGTACGTGTGGTGTGAAATGGAGTGATGTACCTTGTGTACCGTGTGTTTTGTTCAGTATTCCACAGTAACTCGGACCTAATGGAGGGATAGTTGTCATTTTTGAAACACTGTAGAGCTCATCTAATGAATTACCGCATTGTCCACATTTTGTTAGAAATAGATAGCAAATTTAGGGCGTAGTTCTTATGTCGTACTATGTACTGTAGGGAATGATTGTCAGAGAAATAATTTAATTCACAGATGTATCAATTTAGTAATCGAACACCACAGCCAAGGACAAACCTGCATAGGTACGTACTGTACTGTACTGTATATGTGTAATGTGAACGATAACGTGTTTGCATAGAGTGTACTAGTAGCTTTCTGTGAGTGTGTAATAGAAGGTGTCAAAGCTCACACTGTTGCACAGCTTGGACTCCAGATGTGCCCTGTGTAGTCAATATGAGCTGTAATGTTGACATGCCAGTAACATACCTTTCTTGTCCTGAATGCCTTGACCAAGTGCCGAAGTGTACCCAGTTCTTTTCCACACTAATGCATTTAGCTCTTTTCTGTTATTTCATGTATAGCCACTAGCTTCTCTCCCTTTATCGGTTTGAGATTAGATAAGACTTAAAATGTAGGCGCAAGCCATGAAGCTTCTTTAGTCTACATCTGGACATAAATCATGTTGAGCAGTCTTACCTTAAATATATTATGAATTACTTTGTACCTGAAAGTTGCACTTCCTTGAGAAGTGTTGTTTTCTAAGCTTTTAAGCCAGTAACTAGCTCTCATCTCAGATAACAAAGAAGTTATTCTAAGAGGAGTGAGTGTAATAATGAAGAAAACTGGAGACCTGCAGTATTACCGTGCTAATATCTTTGTTTATGCCTAATGAGATCGAGAATCGAGTTTCCTGTGCCATATACAGTATACAAGTTCCATAATTGGAATTGGAGCTTAAAGACTCAGTCTCAGTCTCCAAGTTTATTGAAGCTGATGAAAAACCGCTTTCTATTTCACCTATACTCTTACTAAGGTAATTGCCAAGGTACCCAATGAAGGGATTTTTTCAATCAAAAATGGGATCTGGGGAAAAGATTATCTGAAGAGGTTTTGAATACTTTAATGTTCCTAGTATTAGCCTCAAATATCCACTAAGGATTACAATATAAAATACAATTATTTTTCTCTACAGAGTTCTTCCAAAATTTTAACTGTGTGTTCTATGATATTGCCCTGTCCAGAAACAAGCCAAGAACCAGCCTCCCTTCTCACCCACAACGTGCACAGCCCCTAATGAATCTTTTCAGGGCTGTAACCAAAACGTACAGTGTGAACACTTGGGAGCAATGAGCGAAAATAGGCCATTTATAAAGCATGTAACTAACGCTATTAACAATCAACAAAGTGCAGTATCAAACTGAGTGCTGCCTCGTGGGAGCAAACCGTTTGACTATGTCTTTGATCCTGTGTATTTCACAGGGCGCCAGCTGGTACAAAAAAAGCAATACAATGTTATGATTCATTATTGCTTACAATCAAATGTACACGGTAAGTCATCTTATTTATTTAGAGCGATTGTATAATTGTACCGAAAGAGCACATTTGGAATCTGTCCGCAGAAACATGTCTGAGGAAAGCTGGTTAAATTAAACACAAACCCAGATTGCCATATCATTTATAAGTCATAAAATTGTAATCAATTGGCATGTTAATTCCACATGTATTACTTGTATGGAATATACTGTTTAGTTTTTCTGGTATACCTGATATATGATATTGTCATGTCAACTTAAAAACTGAATAAAAAGCAGTGTCCAAAGTCATCTCAATGGGTGATGCTGTATAACTTATTTTAATTTCATTGTACCAGGAAGAAATTAATTAGTCACTAGCCTCTTTACATATAATACACATGAAGAAATCTTTATTTATTCATTTATTTTACACTATTTACATTTCTATATCTACATTAAAGTGATGTGCAAGACACTAGCAGTAGTGAAGAACTATCAGTGATTATAGTGCAATATCAAACAGAAAAATCTCAACTTTTTATCAAAACTTCTCCAACTGTCACCTTCCTGTAACATACAGATAGCATAACTTATTAAACATATTACAGTGTCACTATTTTCATAAAATACTACGGCACCGAGGCAGCTTAAGGTGATATGAAATAAATATTTTGTGCACTCAACTTCATTTGGTCTGTTGGGGGGGGGGGGGGGTATCTCTATTGTCTTCCAGCTGTTAAAAAGTACAACACAACTGAGCTAGCTTCCCATCCTAACAAACTCCTGTTCAACAAAAACAACACTAAATTATGAATCAATCACTGCACAATTTGCAAGGAGTGGACAAAATAACATGAACACCTGTAAAATATAATGCTATTAAATATAACAGCCCTGTGAGAAATACTACATTTGAAGTTAATAATTTTCATTTTAACTACACAATCATTTTTGTTTGTTCAGTGGAAGTACATTACTTCCGTGCTGTGCTGCAGGATAGTTAGTGTTTTTTTCCACCAGGTGAAGAAACTGAGACACCTGTACAATATCCTGCAGTGCCACATAACATCAGATATCTTGGCCCAAATAACTACAGAATTGATGTGGTGTTTACTGCAAGGTTGTTTGATAATGCATTACATTTTACAGTTGTTCATGTAGCTGTGTCCATGTCATATATTATATGCGGACACAAAGTGAAGAAGCAAAACAGCTAAAAAAGAATGCACATTAACACTGAATTATTATATGAATACCCGTACATCAAAATGCCCAAATGTGACAAATAACAGACCTTTCCAAGCTAAATAAATATCTGAGAGTTACAGTCAGAGTTTGAGCAAATATCCTACCTTGAAAAATGAAAAAGTCTTAGCTTGAGTCAAAAGGGACATATTGTTCAGTTGTTTTTATATCTAACCCTCAAAGGGAACATTTGAACTTTTCTCACATTCTTATTAATATTATTACCGTAATACATCTTTATAAAATATAAATTTGAGGCTATTATCAAACTGCAACTACTACCTTGGAAAATCATATAGTAGACTGTTATAATAGTGCAGTAACATCTGTGACACATGACAAAATGACAGTATATATTGTGGTGCTGGGTTTACTCAGACAAGACTGAAGTGTAGGTGAAAAGCAGTTGTGCTGACATTTAAAATACTGTTTTCTCGCTTACACATGTGGTCACACTATTAACATGTGTGTCTTAGTAAAGTGTAGCGCTACCGTGCAGGTGTTTACTGTTTAACAGTTAGCAGCAGGATCTCTTCTTCTCTGAGGAGCTGCTGACCAGCTGGACAGTCTTCTCCTTCTCTCGGTCCTCTTGTTCCTTCAGAATTCTAAGAAACATAATGAGACATAAACATATGTACTATCCGTGACAGGACACCCTAATGTGCATCGTATAGTCCTGTGTACTTTGTACTCGCTTTGCTATGTGAGATGTGTGCTTTGTGGTTGCAACTGCAACTGCATTTCAATCTGCACATGCTGTGTCAGGTCTGCGTGAATCCTGCAGGTTGTTATTTCCCACTGCAGTGCTTCTTGCTGTTGTAGTGGTGCTGTGTAGTAAATGTTGTAGAACAATGACGTCAAGTCAAACTTTAATGCTATCCACATTTGCAGCAGTGCCGTGTGGTTATTCCGTGCAGAAATGTCAGTGACAGCAGATTACTTACAGTTCTAGCAGTAATTTTAGATTAAATAAGGCACTGGTGCAACTTTATAATGCAAAAGAATGAAACACAATGCAGCATATTTTGACAATACGCCTCTAATTGAAGTAAAGAAAGTCAGTGATATATGTCAATCACATAGGAAACAATACGGTGCAGACAATGACATGAACCTTTGATTTTCCACTTGACACCATGGACATTGTGAACAATGCCAGATATTTTCACTTGTGAGTGACTGTTTCCTGTTGTGCTGTACAGAACCAGCTTATAAGATACCGTCCTTTGTGCCTCCAACACAGAACAAATTACACATTTGGCTCTCTATGAATTGCCCTATTTCTGCACAGAAATAATCCCACTATAAAAGCTGTTCAAGCAGACAATTGCTCCATATTTAATCTTAAATCAATTATTGTTCCTTTGTTTTACTCTTGCATAAACTCACACACCACACAGCCACATGCTCACCTGGCTAAATGAACCATGGGCTCCACCACGTTGTGTCCAGAGCACGCACTGCACTCATAAAAAGTCATCTGGCAGTCCTGAAAAAAAGCCAAATGATGATGATGGCTGCCATTACCACAAAAACAGAAAGGCTCCTGCGACTGAAATAAGCTGTTTGCCTGAGCAGTTTCAACTTTTTGCACACTGATGAGTGTAGGCCTATCAAGAAACACTGAAGTAAATTATGTACTAATACTTGAAAAAGCACAAAGAACAAAAAAAACATTTCTCGTGTGACAATATTGGCTCACAGAGTCATTTCCAATCTCCATAGAAACTACATTGCACAGCAGAGACTAGAAGATTAAAAACTAACAAGGATGAAGATAAAACACCCCCAGAATCATACTGGAGTAGCTTCCACATCAAACTCTCTTTTCAACAATAATCATGAACTTACTGACCCAATACTGACCTTGGCTAATCTTTCGCCCACTCCTTTCTGAACTTGTCTCTCAATCTCCTTGTCTATTTTATTTCCCAAAAGCATGATGGGACTGTCCTCGCCTGCACCCTCCTATAATGGAAGATAGGAAAGAACGCAGACCAAAACAAAATCATCTGAAGAGAGTCCACTGTGGTTAAAGGATTAACCTGAAAAACAAGGTTTTTGAAGAACAACCCGGTTTCTCTCTGCTCTCAAGTGGAAAAAACAATCAGCAGTGAATAGCGACATCACTGTTACAGATACAGCAATTGACCTATACTCGTGTTATATACCCACTCTGTTTCTAGGAAAGTTGATTTTCAGTCTACTGTAGTAGGTCAAAACAACTGCACAGACACAGAAAGTAAAACAAAAACATTTGTTCTGCTTGGGATATTTCTGTTAAAAATGTGTGTGGCTCAGGGTGAATGTTTCCGTGTTACCTTTACACTCGCCAGCCACCGTCTGACAGCTGTGAAGCTCTGCTCGGCTGTGATGTCATACATCACAACCACACCGTCAACTTTGCGAAAGAATTGTTTGGTAATGCTTCGATACCTGCAGGAGGAGGAGGAAGACAAAGAAGGCAAAAGAGGAAGTCTTACGTTTCCACTGGTACATCAATAATCCCTGAACACTCCCCTCTAACTGCATCTATAGAGCATGTAAAAATGCAGGAGTAAGGTTTACAAATTTGCTTGTTGAAGTGGATTAAGTTAGAAACAATAATATTAATTTTACTCTAAGTCTGTTACTGAATGGCCCAGCACAAGGAAAGAAAAAACAGTGCTGTGTTTTGAACTTTTACCGGACAGACAGACAGACAGACAGACATATAAACAGCTGCCAGTGTTCTCATAACCGCCTCTGTGGTAGCTCCCGCTACAATAGTTGTCTCCAGGAACACATTTTGCCATGATAATACACACACACACACACACACACACACACACACACACACACACACACACACACACACACACACACACACACACACACACACACACACACACACACACGCACAGCCTCACAACGTGAAAACAATACCAGCCCCACTGCCATGAATAAAGACTCTTTTCAAATGTGATACTCCCTTTGGTTTCATCTCAAATGCTGAAACCTCACCTTTCCTGTCCTGCTGTATCCCACATCTGAAGTGCCACCTGGCTGTTGTCCACAGTTATTGTTTTTACACTGTAGTCTATACCTGCACATACAGACAAGAAAACAACTTCTGTAATCAACAGCAAACATTATATATATTTCTATGGCAGAAGTTACTGTAGAAACATGTACAAATAAACAAACTGGATATGTACACAATGACCTCAATGACCAACCCCAACAAATTTTAAACGTGAATATGTTCATATTGGAAAAATCATACTCAAGATCAATGGAAGAAACTGAAAAACTGAAACTGGAACTTTTTTCTTCAGAAAAACCAAGAGCTTTTGTTGATGAATACAACACATGCTGTGCTACTTTCAAACTTTTAATATATTTACACAACATATGATTTCAAAGGCTTAACTGAAGTCCTTTGTCAATAGTCTTGTAGCACTTTTGTTTTATTGCTGTGCAATCAAACTTCAACAGTTGTATGTTTTAAAAATGAAGTTTAAAAAATTATATTTAACACAGGCCAAACCAAAAAATGTGCTCAAAACTAAATATTTTACTATGATGAAAGTTACAAAACCAAAACGTGACGCTTTTTATTTTTGAGTGAATTCCTCACATTGGCCTCGAGAGTACCTCACCGCTTTTTATCAGCTTCTAGACAGCCTGCAATATATTTGAAGTTATTGAATTATATATACAAACTGTATTTATACATACAGTATACAGGCCACAGCATAACTCTGTATAAAGTATTTCAGTCTTATAGCATACCCTTGAGAAAAAAGATGCTATTTTCATCTTTATTTTCAGCGTTATAACCAGGGGGTACATTAAAGTGCTTTGTAGGCAAACACATAGAGAGCTGTAGGTCAACCACAGGGCTGGGTGTTTTGATGCCTTTTCTCACAGGAACTGAATAGGGATGTATGTTTTTGCTTGCACTGTAAAGTACGTACCCACAGTGGCAGAAGTGCCAGGGTGGAAGCAGTCGTTGCAAAATCGTCGAAGGAGGGAGGTCTTTCCTACACTGGAGTTCCCCACCAGAATGATCTTGAACAGGCGGTCCGGAGGCGAGGGACTGCCTTCCTCCTGAATAAAGAGAGGAATGATGGGAGTAGATATTTGAAGAAGGTTATAGGAACTCCCTTTAAACAATCAGTAAAGTGGCTGGCTTGTATTTGTGTGAGGTAGGCTACAACGGGGTAATTATGACCTCTCACTGAGAAATTTAACACCAGTCTCCTCCAAATACTGTATATACTACTTGGTTTGGAAAAAGGTTTTTTCGAAATAAATAAAAAGAAAAACATTTAAATACTTACAGTAAATGCACTGCTATAGTCCTTCAATGTTGATCACAGAGCTAAAAAAATTATTCTATTATTCTATTATTACATGCAGTATATCACTCGATGTTCACATGCTTACATTTATGCTGGTCTCCTTGCCAACAGGCTGACCCCTTGGAGATGTGGGAGTTTCCCTTTTCTCAACATTTCCCTTTGACTGCTGCTGCTGGACAGAAGACGCACATGGAAAAATATCGCTCATCACCAAGTCTACATTCTCCTCATTGTCAGAGTCTTCCTCTGCTTCACTACACTCCTGAAGAGGGCTTTGAGCCTGACAGTCATTCTGGAGCAAGTGTGGGAGGTGGTCCTCTTCGATGGAGATGATCCTCTGGAGGTGCCCTCTTGTCTCCGCTGGGCGAGATGGCTGGCATGACCCATTGGCTAGGTTCTGCTTCACAGAGCTGGAGGGCAGGTCCTCCTCATCCCCACTGCAGATACAAAGTAACAAAGCATATTCAACACATTTGACGAAACAAACAAAGGCATGCACTGCAAATTCTGTGGCTTATGTTCCATTTGACACAGTCTTAACGGAAGAGTAATGAAATTAGTGTTTAATATATCACTTGGTGATTGTTTACCTTTTGAAGACATTTGTGTTTGTGTGTTTAACAACACTGATTAATGGCCTCTGTTTCAAACTGGGTGTTTTCTTAGAATTCTTTGGATTCTGCAGAATTAAAGCATGAAGATTTTATTCATATTGTGGAATGATCACTGATGATCACTAGCATCTTTTTCTATTCCTCTAACGTTTACAACGGGGACTCATGAGGTGCACACAGTGGAAATTAAAATTCTATTAATTTCGCTATATTAAAAAGGCACATACCTGAAAGCACATGTCCCTCTCATCCCGTAAATGTTTGTTCATTTCTCTGGATACAACAAAGAAATAAAGATACTGAAGACACAGTGAGAAGCTGAAGTCTTTTCATACTATTGAACTATTACACAATTTCCAGCACTGTGTAGCTGGCCAAAGTCATTATCGCTTTGAATTCCTAGCCTTTTTAGATATGCTGTTTGCTGTTGAACGATTTACCAGCCGTAATGACTCTGATACGTACAGTTCTCCCTCAGGTTCATGGGGAAACGTCTGAATGAGCAGTACCAAGGTAGGAATCATTGTAATTGACTGATAAGCAGATTATTTCTTAGAGGGAACTTAATATGTTCAACAAGTCTTCCTTCTGAATAAGATTTCAAGCTCAGAAACCAATCACTCCTGCTTTGCGCTGTGACCACTGCACTAAAATGAGGTGAATTACCAGCTGAGGTGTTACTGTAGAATTATTTTCTCTGACCAATACTGTAATGATGTGGCATCTATATATGTCACAAAAGTAATGGCAATCAGGTAATATCTATTACTGGGGAAAGATGGCTGGCATGACCCACTAGCTAGGTTCTGCCTCACGGAGCTGGAGGTCAGCTCCTCCTCATCCCCGCTGCAGACACAAAGTTAAATTACTCAAATTAACAAAACAAAAACAAATGATTTTTTCACTACAGAATTTTTCAATATTGTGGATTATGCTTCCCAACTCATCATATAATTTACACTATAAAAGCAATACAGAAAAACATTACA